>NW_025423268.1:1818247-1870623 GCF_020497125.1 Mauremys mutica | reverse complement strand
CAGGAAATGGCCACAGCTTCTGGGAATCCACATGTGGCTGGTGTACAGCACCAGGAATCATTTGGCCCCTGGCACACAAGGCAACTTAAAAGCTGAGCGCCCAGACAAGGGCTTCAACCCTGGACCCTCAGATTAAGAGCCTGATGCTCTACCAACTGAGCTACCTGGGCTTGTTGAGACCATCTTCACCGTTCACCACAAGAGCGAGCAGGCAGGCAAAATGGAGGCAAAAAAATGTCCCCAAAACTCCTCCTCTTTTTCTGCACAGCCACTGCCTGTCAGCAGGATTCCTCCTCCTCCTCCCTCCTGTGCCTCAGTGCGACTAAATCTCCACAGGTTCCTCCTGGCGCTCACGTCCGTGAACCCGAATACGCTCTCAGTCCTCAAAGAGAGACCTGGAGAAGGAGACTTGCTGAAGCAAAGCCACAGGGGGTCTCTGAGGTTTCCCTGGCCCCTCGCCCCTGTCCTGCCTGGCTGATGTCAGCATCTCTCTGTGAGGTCACCACCTCCCCACCACCTTTGACCAATAGTCTGAGGTCCTGCAAAAGGCCTTTGTGATGTCACTGCCACACCCCTCCCTTGCTGTGCCAATGTCCTGCCCCTGACCAGGCACTTTGGAGGTTTGAGCTACTCCCTGTGGATCCCCCCACTCAAGGAGCGTTCGTTCTAGGAAGCAAGCCGGTAGTTTTTGATCATCTACAAATTCTATCAGCACACTATTTAGCAGGTCATTTATGAATATGTTGACTAGTACTGGCCCCAGTACAGACACCACTAGTTACCTGTTTCCATCCTGAAAACTGACCATTTATTCTTACCCTTTCTTTCCTATCTTTTAACCAGTTATTGATCCACATGAGGACCTTCCGGAGGTGAAAGTAAGCCGGTATGTTCCGGTATGGGGTACCGGCAAGAGCCAGTACGCTGTGCCAGCCCGGCCCGGCTTCCCCAGGCTGGTGATTTAAAGGGCCCAGGGCTCCCTGCAGCGGCTGGAGCCCCGGGCCCTTTAAATCACCTCCCAAGCCCCACTGCTGGAGCCCCAGGGAGCAAATCACTGCCATGGATGCTGCTCTCTCCCGCTCTGCCAACACAGAGCAGGGGTGGTGGGAGCTTCCTTACAGTGTGTGGGGGGGGCACCATTGTCCAAATTGTGGCACCCCCATGACACCTTCCCTAAGGACCCCCACTCACAGCAGCTCTCCCCACGAGGCCACAGCCACAGACGCCTCTTCTCCAAGACTGCACCCTTCCCCCCCCCATCATTTGTCCTAACAGCCAGTAAAGAGTGGTGGGTCCATGGCCCTCTAAACCCCCTGTTCCAGCCCCCCTGACACAGAGCTAAGCAGGCAGCAGTGTGTGTGTGTGTGACAGAGAGTGCTGTGCTGAGCTGAGCCAGTGAGAGAAGGGGGGCTGATGTCGCGGCTGTCCCCTGCCTCAGGACTGGTTGCTTCCAGCAGCTGTCTGAACTTAGAGACAGTGTGCGACACACTCACTCTTCCGCAACACACACACTGTCTCTCCCTCCCCTCACACACACACTCTCTCCCCCACCACACACATTGCAGTTGAAAAGCAGCTGGCAATCTAGTAGGATGCCCATGGAACAATGGGATAGAAACCTGCATCATGTGATGCTGTACCAGCCAGTGAGGCATTGCAAACCCTTCCCAGCCAGTTGCACAGTGGGATAGCTACCCACAGTGCACTGCTCTCTGTGGCAAGACAAGAGATGCTAGCATGGATGTGCTCTGGTGACACAGGGGCATAGGGTGGACATGCAACAGCTGTTCAATTAAAACACTTTAACTAAAGCCATGTTACTCTTTCATGTAGCCATAGCTTAAGAGTGAGACAAGACTCAGATCCAGTGAAACTAAAGAACCACAACTTCCTCCGTAGTTGACAGGATTTGAACCTGCGCAGGGAGACCCCCCAATAGATTTCTAGTCCATCGCCTTAACCACTCAGCCACAACTACTTGCTGGATATGTGATTCTCACTGCACTCTAGTTCTGTTCTCACTGAGTGATCAATTACAGTTGTTTCCTGGAGGGGGCAGAGAGGGGTGGGCAGGGTGAGTCTCAGGGGAGGGGGGCAGAGAGGTGGGGGCAGTGGGCAGGGTGGGTCTCAGGGAGGGGGCAGAGAGGTGTGGGCGAGGGCAGGGCAGGTCTCAGGGGAGGGGGCAGAGGGGTGGGGGCGATGGGTAGGGTGGGTCTCAGGGGAGGGGGCAGAGAGGTGTGGGCGAGGGCAGGGCAGGTCTCAGGGGAGGGGGCAGAGGGGTGGGGGCGATGGGCAGGGCGGGTCTCAGGGGAGGGGGCAGAGAGGTGGGGGCGATGGGCAGGGCAGGTCTCAGGGGAGGGGCAGAGAGGTGTGGGCGATGGGCAGGGCGGGTCTCAGGGGAGGGGCAGAGGGGTGGGGGCGATGGGTAGGGTGGGTCTCAGGGGAGGGGGCAGAGAGGGGTGGGCAGCAGGCAGACCTTGGGGCAGGGGGTGGAGAGGCGCGAGGAGGCCTTGGGGGAGGAGAGGAGCGAGCGACCAGAAGGCCTCAGCCAAAGAGCAGGGGTGGGAAGTGGCCAAACGGGAGTGAGGGCGGAGCACAGGTGAGGCCTCGGAGGGAGGAGAATGAGGGAAGGGGGTGGAGTGGGGGGACAGCACCACGGTCTGGGCAGGGGCCGCCCACAGGATTCAGGGGGCCTGGGGCAAAACAATTTCAGGGGCCCCGTCCATAAAAAAAAGTTGCAATACTATAGAATCCTGTATTCTCCTGGGGGCCCTGCAGGGCCTGGGGCAAATTGCCCTCCCCCCCGGGCAGCCCTGCCCTCAGCCTCTCCCTGTAAGTCCCCTGCCCCCTCATCATTTTTGTTGCCCTCCCCTAGACTCTCTCCAATTTGTTTCTGTAGTGGGGGGGAGGGGGAACTGGACGCAATGCTCCAGATGTGGCCTCACCGGTGCTGACTAGAGGGGAATAATCACTTCCCTCAATCTGCTGGCAACGCTCCTACTAATCCAGCCCAATATGACCAGTTACCCATATTGAATGCAGACACAGCAATATCTGATACATTGGTTCCTGTCCATTCAGGAGGTTATTTCCCACCTGTTCATAAATAATGAAGCTGCTCTAAGCGGAGGGGAGAGAGCTGTCCCATCCGTGTAGTTAACCCATCTCCCCGAGAGGTGGTAGCTATGTCAGAGGGGGAAGCTATGCTGGTGGGTGTGCAAGCTGTGGTGTCTACATGTGTATATAAAGTTTAATCAAACCCCATTTTTAAACCCCATGCGGTCTGGGAATAGAAAAGGAGCTCGCTGAGGCAGAGCCCGTCCTTCAAAATCCTAAAGATCACTGACTTACCTATGCAAATGTCATGGGGGTATAGCTCAGTGACAGAGTGTTTGACTGCAGATCAAGTAGTCCTTAGTTCAAATCCAAGTGCCCCCTTACAAGCCTGTTTCTTCAACAAAAATAATTCCATTTTCAGTATGCTCAGGAGCTCCACTAAATAGGGATCCTTGACATGAATGGGACACACTCAATATTTTCCTGTGCAAATGCATAAAAACCTAGCAAACATGTCCCCCAGCTGAAATCAGTTCCAATCCTCTAAGTGTCTAGGTTTGTTTTCATCAATGAAACAAAGGCACATGAAGACACATTTGCAGGTCCTTGGCCTCCATGGGCTACAATGTGCAGAAGAACAAGAACCACATCCACGTGGGATGCATGGACTAGTCTGTATTACATTTGGTAAGTAAGTTGCCATTGGGACTGAAAACTCTAATGGGGGTGGACAGGAGCCTGTTACAAAACTAAAATAACCAAGATTTACCAAACTCCCTGTTACACATTCAATCCTCAGTTTGTGCACACGGCATCAAATGGGGCTCTAGTAAATGGCAACCCTCCTTTAACACAGATCGTTGTTCCTTGTGACTTTCAGATGCATTCAAATGGCAGCTGTTCAGAGGTCATGTGATGCTAGTTCATGAGCAGCAGCAGAGTCTCTGTACGTTACCAACCGTAGAGCTGGGTGTGTCTGCATCCAAGTAACTGCAGAGTCAGTGTAGTCCCAGACAGTTAATTGCACAGTCTCACTTTCTGGTCTCATTGATCATTTGGGTAGAAACAGCAACGGTTTGGTGGGTTTTGGTTTTTTCCCCTTCGTTTTCTCCTAAGGAATGTGTGATCTTGAGCATGTTAGTTTAAGTTCCCTGTGGGTCAGGAAAATTCCATATCCTTGAAATAGCTGGGGAAGTGACCTGTTTGTATAACCTAGATTAAAGGAGCTTTTAAAGAAGAAACTGCTTTACAAATACAGTTGAACCCTGTTATGTCGCCGGCCTAGGGGTTTGCCAAAAAGCGTCGAGATAACCGATGATCGAGATAAACCCCTATCCACCCCCCCCACCCCTGAACTCCCCTGCCCTCTCTCCAACACCCCCTCCCTGCCCCCTTACCGCGGTGCCTGCACGTGGCTGGATCCGGCGAAGCGGGACGGGGAAGCGGGGCCGGGCGGCCGTGGATGGGGACCCGGAGCCGGGCAGCCAAAGAAGCGGGACCCGGTAAGCGGGCCGGGCGGCAGGCGAAGCGGGACCGGGTAAGCGGGGCCGGGCGGCAGGCGAAGCAGGACCGGGTAAACGGGGCCGGGCGGCAGGCGAAGCGGGGACCGGGTATGCGGGGCCGGGCGGGCGGGCGGGCGGCGAAGCGGGGACCGGGGAAGTGGGGCCGGGCGGGCGGGTACGTGGGGAACCGCGGGGCTGGGGACGCGGGGCTGGGGAGCCGGGGAGCGGGTGGCCGGGGACGTGGGGAGCCGGGCGGCCAGGGACGCGGGGAGCCGGGCATCTGGGGAACAGCGCGGCTGGGGAGCCGGGGAGTGGGCGGCTAGGGACACGGTGGGTCGGGGACGTGGGGAGCCGGGCGGCTGGGGAACCGCGCAGCTGGGGAGCCAGGGCTAGGGCAGGAGTCGCGTGGCCGGGGAGGGATGCGGCAGGAGCCGGGCAGGGCCGCCACCGGAGTTACAGTCGAACCCATTTATCTCGACCTCGGTTAGTGGCAAATTCGGCGCTCTTCTGTGCTCGAGATATTAGGGTTCGGCGAGATTAAAGAATCGACATAACCGATGAGAAACCGATAAGACAAAGAGGGAGTTTGGCGGTTCCACTTCTAAAACGTCGACTTAATAGGATTGGCAAGTTAACCGAGGTCGAGATAAATGGGTTCGACTGTATGCTGGGATAAAAACACTAAATTCCCCGGCCAGACACCAGGCCAGGATCAACTGATGGGGCCAGGATCAATTAATTACAGAAGAAACAAACTCTTGGGAAGTAGCTGTAATTTGTCCCCAAACCTTTCCTTGTTCTCATATGCTATCAGGGATTCTCTTCTAGAGGGCAGAGTTAAGGTTATCTGGGCATGTACCGTCACTCTGTATTCCCGGTTTTTCCAGAGTTTTACTGAACTTGATGTTCTGGAAGGTAAGAGATAGTCACAGTCAAAGTTAACTCTGTGTTAACAAAGGTTTTGTTAGAGGCAAATAATGAGACTAATCCCTCATTGCGGTAATTCCACTGACTTCAATGTGCTCTTTCCCCATTTCTAGTTCCAAAAAAATAAGCAAATTAAAACAACCTTGAGAACTAAAATGCTGTGAGAAAGTGGAAATTTTAGTAGCTCAAATATTTCAGTTTCTTCTGTGTTTTGTACATATGTAAACGGCACAACATGTTAATTTATAAGCACATCTTTCTTAACATCTTTAAATATTCTGTAGTACATTGACTAGATCAAGTGGGTTGTTCAATGCAGTGAGGTTTTCATGCATTGCCTAATACATATTTTTCGTATTAAGTAAATGAACACAACTCATTGAACACAAAATTGTGTATTTCACGCTGTGAACTGTGTTGGTAGCTCAAATTAATAGGTTTATTTTCTCTCTCTCTTTCTCTCTCTGTGAGGCACAACAAAATAATTTAGTGATGCTGAAAACGTTCCCTTCTCCTCCAGAACTGCCTTGGAATCACCTTCCCTTTGTAGATTAATCTGCCCCATGTCTCTACAAGGAAAATATAGTTTCTATGAAAAAAACACATTTTTTTAATTAAAGGGACTGAGACAGAATAGATTACTCAGACATAGGTTAGGGGTTTGTTACAGGAGTGGGTGGGTGAGATTCTGTGGCCTGTGTTGTGCAGGAGGTCAGACTAGATGATCATAATGGTCTCTTCTGACCTTAAAGTCTATGAGAATAGCCACATGAGGGTGACACATCAGGAATGCAAAGCAACAGGTTCCTGGTTTGCACATTGATGGTGACAAGGGATTGAACTCGACTCCCCTCTTTTCACAGACACATTTGTTTTATTCTCTGAGGTCAAACATAAGTTTAAATGTTGTACTTAGTCCTCTGCCTTGTAGCTTCAACAGCCACAAATGCAAGATGAGTTACTGCAGCTAGACCTTGTGTCCGTGTTTAGGTGGTTTTCACCTAAACGTTCAAGCAGCTCCCAGTAATGTGCCGAGCTCCCCAAGTCCCACTGACAGCTGAGCTCTTCCTGCCCACTGAGCCCAGCCCAGACAGTGGGTGGGGGATGAGTTTGTACCCAAATAACTGACAGAGCCAAGCAAGGAGCAAAGAAATGTTTGCTTCGGTCACTAGGTCTGTGTTTCTATTGCTCGTTTGCTCTCTCCCCTTCCCTGATAAGGAGCAACAGTAAGAGAAGAAGAGGTTAAAACATGTGCAAGGTGGTGGCTGGGTTTGGATGACAAATTTAAAACCATCTCAGCGCCCTCTAGTGTGACACTGACACCATCAGATTCTCACCTTTCACTCACACTTCATTAATAACAGTTTCCCTGAACTACTTTGCTGTGATTATTTCAATAGCTCCTACACCGATACCTGCTGCCCCTTCTGGCTGGTTAATTGCACTATTTGGAACCTGCTCCTAAAATTACACCCTTCGTGGGAGCAACATTCAAAACTGCCCAAGGAAACCCCATTGGGTTTCAAGTGCAGCCCAGGCAGGGTGGCAAGGGGACAACCCAGGGGTCCCAGAGCTTCTTCTTCCTCCTCACAGAGAGAAGGTTAAGGGGGGGCCACCAGTTATGACTCCTGGGTTTTAGTCCTGGCTGTGGGAGGAAAGGGGTGTTTAGTGGATTAGAGTTGGGGGCTTAGGAATCTAAGAGGAAACATCTCCCTTTTCAGCTTCAATGCACATTGAAGAAGAACATGGCTTCTCATCTCTTAGGTTTCAGAGGAGCAGCCGTGTTAGTCTTTATCCTCAAAAAGAACAGGAGTACGTGTGGCACCTTAGAGACCAACAAATTTCTTAGGTTCTGTTGCCATCATGTGGCCATTTCATTTCACTTCTTATTGTTAAAAGGTCTGGGTACTTCAATGAGGCTAATCATCTAGTGGAACAAGCTCCGCAAGGGACGTGGTTAATTCCCCATCACTGCCGTGTGTAAATGAAGACCGCAGCTCTTGCTGCAAGACACCTGGTGTGTGAGTGTCCCTGTTCCCCCTTCAGAACCTCTGGGACATGGTGCTTCCCTCCTCCCACTTCAAGATCCCCAGCGTGTGGGTGCTCCCATCCAGGATCTCCGGTGGGTGTCTCTGTCCCCCACCCCATGAACTAGCTCCAGTGTGTGGTTTCCCCTGCCTGCCCCCAATTCAGATCTGTGGGTGTCTCTGTTCCCCTTTTCAAGATCCATGTTGCTTGGGTGCATCCCTCCTCCCCAATTCAGAATCCCCAGCGTGTGGGTGCTCCCATCCCCCCTGCAGGCTCTGCGGGGGGTGTCTGTATAAAAAGAGACTGTGTCTCGCTGAGGCTGCGCTGCAGGGGCTACTCACAGGTGTGATCCCACTACTGATTGGCACAAAAGTTTTGACCTGCTCTGTTTCTGACCTGGACCACTTCACTCCTCCTTAGGCAACCTGGAGACCCCAAGCTGCCCTGGGATCACCATATTGATGCTGAAGTTAGTGCGGACACCCGATTGGCACAGCCCCCTGCAGCCCAGAACTCCTGAGCTCAAGCGAGCCGCTGGCCTCAGCCTCCCCAGGTGCTGGGATCACAGGCACCAGCCACGGGGCCTGGCTTGTTTTGTGCCCTGGCAGCTGGAGCTTTAAACTCTGCTTGTGAGCTCTGTGCCTTGGCCAGACGGGGACAGCCTGGAACTGGGAACTGCTCCTGCTTCCCCCGCCCCCCTCTCATGTCGAGCTGCAGGCGCCGCTGTCCTCTCATGTAAGGTCCCGGATGTTTCGGTGCCCCCTTCCCCCGCCCAGGTGTCCGGGTACCTCTGCCCCCCCTACAGAATCCTGGATGTGTGGGTGTCCGTCCCTCTGCAGAGGATCCCAGAGTGTGGATGCCCTTGTCCCCCCCCACAAGAACCTGGGTGTGTGGGTGCCACTCTCCCCCCCAGTAGATCTCTGGTGGGTGGGTCCCCAGGGTGTGAGTGCTCCCATCCCCCGATACAGACTGGGGCGGGGGGGTATAACTGGCTCTCCCTGTCCTGCCCAGGCAGTGCTACAGCAGCTGTTCACAGGGGCAGCAACCCCACTGTAACCCTGCAGCTTTAACCTGCTCCAGGGGTGACCTGCTTCACCCCCCCTTTGGGAGCCCGGGGACCCCGAACTCCCCAGAATCACCTGATCGATGCCGAGCTTAGCACAGACACCGGCTCAGCATGGCAGGGAGCTGCCCTGAGCCCTGACAATCAGCTTCCCCCTGCTGCACAGCGAGGGTCCCACGCGAGAGGCTTCGTACCAAGTTTGTTCAGGAGCGTCCCAGGCTCCAGCTGTAAACTCTGCTGGTCAGTTCTGACCTTTGGTCACACGGGGGCGGCACTAACGGTCCCATCTAAACGCTGTTTGCGTTCGGCCCTTCGGATCGCAGATTGTAACCCGCGGGCAGATCTCTGAGTGCAGCCAAATCCTTCCCCAAACTGAACATTGAAGCAGAAGCTCCCATTGGAAAGATCAGGATTTTTGCCTTTAAAAACAAGGGAAATGTCTACAACGAGAGACTGAAGAAGCTCAATTGATTTCATTGACTGGAGGTTAAGAGGTGATTTAATCACTGTTTTAAATACATTTTACAAATGCCCAGAGGGGGGAATATGTGATTTTAAACTGTTCTTTAATTCACCAGACAAAGATTGAACAAGACCCCATTGGCTTGCAGTCGATGTCAGAAAATCCCACCTGGAAATGACCGTTTTTTAACCGTGAGGCTAATTATCTAGTGGAACAAGCTCCGCAAGGGAGGTGGTAAATTCCCCATCAGTTGCAGTTTGTAAATCAAGACCGCAGCTCTTGCTGCAAGATACCTGGTGTGTGGGTGTCCCTGTTCTGCGTTTCGGGATCCCTGGTACTTGGTGCCTCCCTCCCACCAGTTCAGGATCCCCACAATGGGAGCTCCCATCCCCCCCTCCAGGATGAGTGTAATGCTAGGCTATGTCCACACTGCAATGAAACACCCATGGATGTCCCGTGCCAGTGCAGGCTCCCAGGCTAGGGCCGTGGGGTGGTAAATTTGCACCATAGACATCTCGGCTCAGGCTCAATACCGGGCTCTGTACCCCACAAGGTTGGGAGGGAGTTTAGGAAGCAAACAAGGTAAAATGGCAGTGGAGTATTACCCTGGACTCAACGGCATTTCTCCATTGGTCTGTCTGCTTTGGGGCAGGGACAATAACACGTCCTGCTGTTTTCGTTATTTCAAAGGGCGGTTTAGGATTTTCATTCTCACACACGGTGCACAAAGCAGGACTCAACCCTCGGTGTAAACTAAATGAGCTGCCCACAGGTTCTAGCAGCCACAATGAGCCCTTTGGTGTGAGATCCCAGACCTGCCTCTGTCCCACAGGGAGGGGGGTTTATCTGTGACAGGCTGGAACACTGACCTATCAGCTCTTAACTCCCAAACTTTCAGTAAGTCTGTTATCAGTGCAATTTAAACAACCATACTGGGCTGGACCAAAGAGCTCTGTGTTTTGTCCTCCCACAGTAGCTGATACCAGGTTACCCAAGAGTTAGTCAACAAGGCACCACTGGGAATTGAACCCAGGATCTCCTATTTACAAGGCAGGTGCTTAAGCCAGCTAAGCCATGGTGCCTGCCTGTGGCAAAAACACACTGTCTGCCCACACCTGACTCCCTGTCATCCCCACTGGGGCCTGAAAAGCTTTGCTTGTGTTTGGATTCTGCAAAGCAGAGGAGCAGGTGAGGTTTTCCTTGCAAGCTGTGTGTGTGTTTGTGTCTGTGTGTGTGAATCTTTGGCCAGGTCTGCACTACAAGGTTACTTCAGCATCATTATATTTCTCAGATGTGTGAAAAACACACAACGCTCCCTCGGTCAACAGTTTTTGGCTGGTGCACACACTGCAATACCACGTCTGGCGACAAAATTGCCCTGTTTTGGTGACAAAATAAAACCACCTCGACGAGAGGCCTAGTGCTTTTTGCAGCAAACTTAAAGTGACAAATGTCAGTGTAAATGCTGCTGGTCATTATATCACCATAACTGGTTTCCACCAGTATCCCACCACATCTGCTATGAACTCACCTGCCCTGCTTTCCTGCTACAGAGGCTGGGTCCCTCCCCTTTCATAGCTCCAGAAAGTTCTGACAGCTGAGCCACTATCTATACCGGGATTAGCTTGATAGAACTGCATTGCCAGCCTAAGTACTGTAATTACACTAACCTAATTTTGTAGTGTAGACCTGTCCAAAGGATCACACACACACCCTGGGAGCAAAACTTCATCTGCTCCTCTGCTTTACAGAATCCAAACACGAACAACACTTGTCAGGGCCCAGTGGGGATTGGTAGAGTCAGGTGTGGGCAAACACAGCATTTTAAGCAACAGTAGGTATCCTCGGTTAGCTGGTTAAAGTCTCTGTTTTGTAAACAGGAGATCCTGGGTTCAACTCCTTGTAGTCCCTTGGGAATGGCTTTTGGGGCACCTGGTATTGGCTACTGTCAGAAGACAAGATTCAGGGCTAGATGGACCTATGGTTTAAATTACACTCACAGGCACTGATAATAGAGTTACTGAAAGTTTGGGCGTTAAGAGCTGACAGGTCAGTGTTCCAGTACCCTCAATGTGGTTTTACCATTTTCACTTGCTAAACTCCCTCCCAACCTCTATAAAATTACAGTGCAGACATATGGGCTTGAGCCCAACCTCTGAGGCCCCATGAGGGGTGAGGGTTTCTGAACCCAGGCTTCAGCGTGAACACAAATATCTGCACCACAGTTTTTAGCCCCTCAGCTTAACGTCTAGGAGCCCAAATCAGATGACCCAGGCCAGCCCTGCTGCCATCTTTATCCCAGGAGAGATGGACTCTAAGGGTAAATCTCCATTGCAATGTAAGCCCAGGTGTGGCACGCTGTGCTCAAAGCAGCACCTGGAAGCCCCATATTCACCACTCTCATATAATGATGACATGGTTTGTACAAAGTCTGCCTGGTGAGGTATCATTTCAAAAGTCTTGATCTGTTGAACATTAATATCGGGTTGGATTGTGTGTGCTCACATTGGTTGGGAAGTTATGAAGTTTTGCTCTGTGTGTGTTATTGAGATATGTTATGAGGTTGGGAAATGCCCCCCACCAGCCTTTCAGGTGTGACAATGGAGGAGCCAGACTCACTGCTGGCCCATTGACGGTATCCACACTCCCAAGGACTATCCTAGGGTCTGTGTACAATGCAGGCTTCTCCGAGATAGCACAGAGACAATGGACACTGCTTGACTCACATGGTAACAAAGGAGCTTCCTAGCAAGTTGGAAGAAACTATGAAAGAGGGGAAGAGACTTCATGACTTGGCCTCTCTCCCCCACAACTCAGCAGGTGGAAACACACCTGGAGGACAAAGACTGGACTGAACTGATTCAGAAATCAGAAGAGAATAATAACAATAATACTTGCAAACCAAAGTCCCCAAACAGACTAGTATTGTTTTTTCAGCAGAAAATTTTCAGTTTGGGGAATTTTGTTTTCTCAGTCAGACCTTGCCAAGGGAAGCAGGGAGAAAATGTTGGAGTTGCCTCCTTCAGAACAGCTCGGCCTAGACACTAGCTCTGGTTCACTGCTCTGGCCTTGCTCGGGTTGAGGGTATTTTAATAATTTGGGCAGGTCCCAGGGTGTTTGGGGGAGATGATGAGGATGTTCCCTTTTGAGATAAAAACTAAGAAATACAGCACCAGAGAATTATTTTTTTTTAGAAATCTGGGTTTTAGACATTTTATTTAAAGCAAGGGAGTTCTGAGTTTCTGAGAAGGTTTTTGTTTGCAAGAAGCACCATTGTTTGATCTGTCATTGTACCAAAGGGGAAGAAGGTTTTTTATAAAGGATGGGTGAAGACTAAATGTATCCGATGAGGATGGGATTCAAACCCATGCGTGCAGAGCACACTAGAGTAGCAGTCCATCACCTTAACCACTCGGCCAGCTCATCATAACTGTAAAAAAAGGGACAGGAGGAGAAATCTAAGGCCAGCAGAGATAGGGACAATAAGGCGTTTTAAATACTAAGCGGAAGCAGGGGCTGAATGAGCTCCCCCCTCACATCGAGTGAGGAGCTGGGGGAAAGACTTCATGAACAGACCGTGTTTGCACAGACACACCTAGTGTGCCTAGCTATGCAGCATGATGGGGCCACTTTCCCAAAATGACCAGTTTTGGCTGGTGGTGGGTTACAAATCACTTTAGGATTGAGTGGAATGAAATGTTATTATCCTTCCTGCATGAGTGAAGGGCAGCAGAACATACCTAGTCGGTCCTGATGGAGGGGTAGGTGGGTGAGGAATAGCTTTATTGGACTTCATAGAAGAGATTGAGAACGTCACCATAAAACAGTGATTCCCCAAACATTTCACACTGTGCCCTCTTATCCAGTTGGGGGAAGGCAAAACCAGAGCTTGAGGGATTCAGCCCTGGGTGGTGGGGCTCAGACTTTTGGCTTCAGCCCCAGGCCCCAACAAGTCTAATGCCAGCCCTGGCGACCCCATTAAAACAGGGTCACGTCCCACTTTAGGGGCCTGACCCACAGCTTGAGAACCACTGCTCTATGCTGAGGGGAGAGAGTTTCCTGTGGGTGCAGTTAATCCACTTCCCAAGAGGTGGCAGCTATGTCAGTGGGAGAAGCTATATCGGTGGGTGTGCAAGCTGTGGTCTTTACCACATTTAAGAAGTTTAATCAAACCCCATTTTTAAAACCACGTGTGGTCTGGGAATGGCAAAGGACCTCGATGAAGCAGGGTTTGTCCTTCAAAGTCCTGGAGATCATGAGTCCATGCTACTGTGGGCATGGGGCTATATCTCAGTGGTAGTCTGCTTAATAACAGATCAAGTGGTCCTTGATTCAAGCTCTAGTGTTCTCTTATAACCCTCTTTCTTTTTTTTAAAAAAAGGAAAACATTTTCATTTCCATTCTCCATAATGTTCAGGGGATCCTCTATACAGGAGTGCTTGATATCAATGTAAACACTTAACATTTCGCTGTCCAAATGCACAAAAACCTAGCAAAGCTGTCCATCAGCTGAAATCAATTCCAATCCTCTAAGTGTCTAGTTTATGTTTTCATCAATTAAACAAAGGTATCATAGGAATGTACATTTGCAGATCCCTCTTCTCCAGGAGCTGTGTTGTGCAGAAGAACAAGAACCACATCCAGCTGCAGTTCAGGAGTCTGATGACCAAAGAGCCAATAAATGTTCTGAGGCTGGATAAAAATGCCTTCTAGTGAGCTATTGAAGGAGCTCAACCTGTTTAGCTTATCAAAAGAAGATTGAAAGGTGACTTCATTGAAGTGTTGAAGGGCCTTAATGGAAACAAAAGATTGGGTATTAAAGGGCTCTTTAATCAAGGAGAGAAAGGCATAACAAGACCCAGTGGCTGGAAGGTGAAAAGAGACAAATTCATATTAGAAATAAGACACAAATATTCAACAGCGAGGATGATTCACCACAGGAACAAGCTACCAAGGAAAGTGGTGGATTTGCCATCTCCTGATGTCATCTAATGGAGACTAGATGCCTTTCTGGAATGTGTTTGCCCCAAAAGTAGGTCTGGTGTCATACAGGAGGCCCGTGATATGCAGGGGGTCAGATTAGATGCTCTAATGGTCTCTTCTGGCCATAAAGTCGACTAATTTCTGAAAAACTGAGTGTAGCATTGGGAGCAGCGTCTGATGTTTTCCTGTCTAGCCGGCTTGCTGCCTAGAATGAACGCTCCTTGAGTGGGGTGATCCATGTGGAGTAGCTCAAACCTCCCAATTGCCTGGGCAGGGGCAGGACATTAGCACAGCAAGGGAGGGGTGTGGCAGTGACATCACAAAGGCTTTTTGCAGGACCTCAGACTATTGGTCAAAGGTGGTGGGGAGGTGGTGACCTCACAGAGAGATGCTGACATCAGCCAGGCAGGACAGGGGCGAGGGGCCAGGGAAACCTCAGAGACCCCTGTGGCTTTGCTTCAGCAAGTCTCCTTCTCCAGGTCTATCTTTGAGGACTGAGAGAGTATTCGGGTTCACGTACGTGAGCGCCAGGAGGAACCTCTTTCGAGTTGTCTCCTTCCCTTTGCCTGATTTTACTAGAAAACAGACGTCCCTGTTTAGAAGGTAAGAGCCTCCTCGAGGTTTGAAACCTGTTCAGTGTGATCCATCTGGTGACTGTTGAATTCTAGGCATGGAAACCACGAGCTTAAGGAGGCAGAATTTTATTGCGCACCTGGGATTTTGTCCCTTAGAATCACTGGGGATATTAGGGTTTGTCCTTTTTGTTTCACCTTTTCCTCCATCCATCCCTCCCTTCCTCCTTTCTCTTTGTCTCTTGCTTCTTTTGTCTTTTCACCTGTTCCCCTCCCAACACCAGGAGCGAGGGGTGTGTGTGCGTGTGTGTGTGTGTGTGTTGCGACGGAGTGGTCTGCAGCTCCCACTGTGGGAGGTCCACCCAAAAATGTGGGGCTGAAATAGTGCTCGGGCAGTGATCCCCACTGGTGACCTGGGCCATCCTTTGGGCTCTCTGGTGAGAACCCTCAGCCTCCCGTCCTCAGTCTCTACCCTGATTGGCTGAGCAGGGGGTTATTGACAGGGAGGAGACTCAGGTCCTTGTTGTTCTCTTTTAACATCAATTAAATAAGTCATAACCAGTCATATGTTTGATGAATTTTGCTGCTTCTCTGCATTAATGGTCTCTGAGCAGTTCATGATGCTCTTTAACATTGCAGTTCTCCTCAAATACTTGCTGAATAATTACTGTGCACTGTTGTTGGTGTGGAGCTCATCTGAGAGCACTTTAATCAGGTCATTCAATGTCTGCAATTCAAGATCCGATGGTTAGTTTGAAAATCAGGGCTCTTGTGTCCTATTCCCAACCCTGCCACTGTCTGGCCGTGTGACCTCAGACAAGTCAATTCTTCTTTCTCAGCCTTAGCTTCTCCCTCTTTCAAGGAGGGATAATAATGATCCGCTCCTACCTACCTCAACACACTCACTGTCTCTCCCCACACACAAACAGTCTCCACATTGCAGTTGAAAAGCAGCTGGCAATCTAGTAGGATGCCCATGGAACATTACACCATTGGACCAGCTCATGCTGCTGTATCTGTGCATCAGTGACCCTCACAGGGCCGGCTCAAGTAAGGGACTGTTGGCCCCTTACTAAAACTTCGTGGGGGTTTGGTTGGCTAGTTCCCAGCACCAATAGAAGGGGGAAGGGTCAATGGGAAATCAGGACCCTGAGACTGACAGTCCCCAGGGGCAATGGGGAGAGGCCAAACAGCCAAGTTAGCTGCACTGACAGGCCAGGCAGTGTAATGAGGGAGTCACCAGGCCAGGGGGTCCCATCCTCCGTGGGAGCTGGAACTGCCTGGGCCAGAGTGGGGTGGAGCTAAGGAGAGAGCAGGAGCCCGAGAAGAGCCGGGGAGCAGAGCTGCACAGGTGTAGTGCCAGAACCTGCTCCCTGTAGGACTTTGCTACCTGCAGCAGTTACTGAGACCTGAGGTTGTTCTTCTTTGCTGCCTTGTCCTAATTGGCTAAAACTTGACAGTGGTTTCTCTAGCAAAGGTCCAGACATCCTCATTCACATCAGGCTTCAAGTTGAGAATCATTTCCCCTTCCCGCTCTGTGGGAGGGGAGACTTTTAAATGCACTCTCTGGGCGACTGCACATGGCTAAGCAAAGAGAACAAACACCCCAATCCCCCCTGTACTTTGGGAGCCAGGTTTGCGGTGGGAATTCTGTAGTTCAGATGACTTCACACCTGGGCATTGTGATTCTTTACCAGTTTCTCTGGCACTGGGGCAGTTTCCTGCTCACCGCTGTGATGGCCGAGTGGTTAAGGCGTTGGAGTTGAAATCCAATAGGGTTCTCCTGCGCAGGTTTGAATCCTGCTCACAGTAAGGCCTGTTTATTAGCCAGTCTCTCACCTGGGCAATACCTCTGTACAACCCCCTGAGCCACTCTCAATTCTCTCCCCACCCCAAGTAAATCCTGTTCTGCTCCTTTCATAGAGATCCCTGGGACACCACCTCACACTGTGTCCCTGAGGGGTCAGGCAAACTCTCAGCACCTGAAGCCTCTGCCACCCACCTAGTGCCCCATAGATTAGCCATGTCGACGTGCTCTCCTTCTCGTAAATCCGGTCAGTGCGACTCCTGGCCTGTCCCCCAGAAAGGTGTATCCCCTCTGCAGAGCTGGTCCCATGATGTAATGGGCAGGACTCTGAATCCTGCAATCTGAGTTCAAATCTCAGTGGGACCTTGTGGTAAAGCCCTGTAGCTCCCAGTACTCAACTTCCCTGTCTCCAGCTGTGCAAGAGCAAATCTTTCCCCTCCTGCTGGGTGACTCACCCCTCCTAGAGCCAGGTCTCTGGCTGGGGTGGCCACAATGGGTTAGGGCTCTAGAACTTGCTACCCTGATGGGTGGGATTCTTGCTGCTTCACCTGATGCCCACAAGTTTGGCCCTGGTGCTTCCAGCCACACTTTTCCTGGGGCCCACATGGTGCTTGAAGAAAGGAGGGTCAGGGGCGTGATTGATAGTCAGGGCTTGGCAGGAGGGAGGGAGGAAGAGCCCCAGGCTGGAGCCCCACACACCTTCCCTCCTCCTCTGGGCACCTAGAGCAGAGGCGGCCCAGCTCTGTCTGCTGGACACCTCGGCAGAGTAGGTGAGTTCATGTAAATACAGTCTGGTCCCAAAGCCTCCCCCAACCCTGGCTCGTCACTAGCTGTCAGGGCGGAGCTCATTCACACCTTGCTTCCAAATCATCATTTGAAATTCTGAGGCTGGCCAACATTGCCGAAGCCAATGCACCGACATTGTCAGCAAACACAACAGCTGGGTGAGGAAACCCGGCTTTGTCCAGACTTTTCAAACCTATTAAACTTTCTCAGGTACAAGTATTTTTCATACGTTGGAGCTGCTTTTAAAGTGTGTGTTAACGTTTCAATTTCCATTCAGATTTGCAGCCAGTGACAACATTGGCAGCACTGCATGTAACTACCTGACCACTGGGGGGGGGCGTTGGGGAAATTCGGGGGAGGGGTGCACAGCCCCCTGGCTGGGGGACATATAGGGAATGCCGGTTTCACTGAATTGAGTCTCCTACTGCAGCACCTCAGTAGGTTACATCAGAGAGGAGCTGCAGTGTCTAGGCAGTGGGATGCCTGTGCCTTTAAGAGCCCAGCCCTGGGAAGCCCATGCTGAGAGGTGCTGCCTGTGGGAGGGGAAATAGAAAAGCCCCTCTGCTCCCCCGACCCTGTTTTTGCAAACACTGGAGTCTCAGCCCCCCGGGGTAACTGTTACCCCTCTGCCCCTGCCTGTGCCGGGGTTTAACCCTCTGGCAGCGCCTCCCCCTGGGCTGAACTCCGGCTCCTTCCCCCCTCCCTGACTTTGCCCTTCAGCCCCTCTCCTAACTCTGCCTCCAGATGCTTGACCCCCCGACCAGTCAATTTCCACCCCCTGCTCAGACCCTGGCCACCCCCCTCCTCTGATTTGCCCCCCTTTGCCCCTCTTTAATCCCTGTAAAAAGTAGGGGGGGCTGGGTCCCATTCTTTGGGGGGGCTGGGCGCCTGGCCCCTGCCTGCCCAATGCTCAAAGCGCCCCATGATCTTGTGGATGTTTGCCGAGTGCTGCAGGGTCACCTGCAGGGGGAGAGAGACGCGGTTAGGAGGTGATGCCGCCAAGGATGCCTCACCTAACACTGAGATGCAGCCACCTCTGGGGTGGGTTGCACAAGTCAGCAAATGAATTTGGAACAGGAAATGCACTGAAAGGACCAAGGCAGCTGCAGGAGGTGGAGAAAAGCAGAAAAAGCAGGAGCCCTGCCCCTCCCTCACTCTACCCACTAACCCTCATCCCCTCTCCTCCCAGAGTTGGGGGGAGAACCCAGGAGTCCTGGTCCCCAGCCTTGCCCACCCCCATATTCCATCCAACAGCTGCCCCCCCCAATTGCAGGGCAGCGCCATGGGGCACACCAGGGGCTGCCTGTTTGCACAGAACAGACGACACCAGTGCCCCAGGGTGGGGAGAGATGATGCTAAGGGAGAAGCAGGCAGCAGACACCCCCACGACAGAGAAGGAAGTGCTAGGGGGCTCCGTGCTGCAAGGAGTGAGGGGGGTTGGCAGGGAATGGGAGGATCTCCCCTCACAGCGGGTGCATCTGTCTCCCCAGCAATTCCTCCCCAGCCCTACCCCGGCCCAGGCTAATCCCGGCCCAGCTACCAGGGTTACATTTGGCCTGGATTCCCCAGCTGCTGGGGGAGGGGTGTGGGGCTGGGGAGCATGAGCCTCTACTCCCCCTTCCCCCGACACAGCTGCATGGGAACTGACCAAAGGAGCCTGCAGCACTGCTGCCTACAGGAAACTGAGGCACCAGCCAGTGACAGACACATCATGGCTCTCCTCAGCCTCATCCTCTTTTCCATATACAACCCGGGGTATGTGAGGAGGGTAAACTCAGGGCAGTTGCATAGTTAACCTGTGGAACTCCTTGCCAGAGGGTGTTGTGAAGGCCAAGACTATAACAGGGTTCAAAAAAAGAACTAGATAAATGAACAGAGGACAGGTCCATCAAGGGCTATTAGCCAGGGTGGGCAGGGATGGTGCCTGTAGCCTCTGTTTGCCAGAAGCTGGGAATGGGCGGCAGGGGATGGATCACTTGATGATTCCCTGCTCTGTTCATTCCCTCTGGGGCACCTGGCACTGGCTGCTGGCAGGAGACAGGAGGATACTGGGCTAGATGGACTTTGCGTCTGACCCAGTCTGGCCGTTCTGATGTCTCCGTTGGCGCAGCAGTGACACCCAGTGGTCAATCAGGGTAACACATAGAGCATGTTTCCCTTGGAGCAGCAGTGACACCTCGTGGTCATTCAGGGTAACACACAGAAGGTGTTTCCCTTGAGACAGCAGTGACACCCAGTGGCCAGGTGGCGTAATGCACAGTGTGTGTCTGCCTTCTAGGAGCAGTGACCCCCCACGGACCAGTCACGGTAAGGCACAGAGTGTGTTTCCCACCAATCTGGGTAATGCACAGAGCATGTTTCCCATGGAGCAGCAGTGACAGCCAGTGACCAGCAGGTGGCATCAGACTCTTCTCGTTTGGTGGGGGACTGAGGTGGGCTAGATTAAAAAACCTGGCCCCACCTTTCATGGGGGGGCCATGCCTCCCATGCCTCTGCTCCTTCTCAGTTAAAGGCCAGGGGTTAGAGCAATACAACCTTTATTAAAATAAAATAGTAAACAGGGTTTACTTTAAATAATCTAAAGCTGTCTAAAGCCTCGTGGCTCAGATCAAGTGTGAGTAGTCTCTTGGCCTATCCAAGGCCGTGATCAAGTGTCTTGATGTTTTTGATCTTTTGGCCTCGAGATGAAAGTCTTGTCTGTGTCTTTGGAAGCTTGAGGTAAAATATTATTTAAATCCAAAGTTCTTAAAGATCCCATCAATAACCAAAGCCAAAATAAAAAATTGAAACCAAAAACAATGCTTAATTTAAAACCCAAACACTAAGAAAAACTTTGTTTTTAAAAATAAAAACTAACAAATACCATAAATTAATAATTTCAACATTTTATCAAAAAGGTGTGCTACAGCAGGATGATAAAATAACATAAAATAAATAAGCCTGACCACGAAAACCTCCTATAAAGGAATCGAATCCTTGAATACTGGCCAAATCTGTATAAAATATGCAGAACAATGTCAAAACTGGTGTTGTAGGTCAGCCATTTGAATCCAGCAAATGTCAATTAAAAGCTCCATTCCAACTTAAAAAAACAAAACAACCTAATAAACCAAATCAGTCACAACCTGAAACAAGCCTACACAGAAGCAAAACTGGAACAAACGATGTAAATTTCTAATTCTAACTTCTTGTTTCTCCCAGGAGGAAAGTGTTTTGCACCCCAGTAACCAGGCTATCACTGCAGCTTTCCTTTCACTAAATAAGATTTTTACTAAATATAAATTGCCCTCAGATTTCTGTATGAGAAATTGAAATTGTATCTTTGCACTAATATCCCAAGTGTGCAAGTCCGTCCCCTCAGAACAGCCCCACACCCTGAGCCCAGGGGAGACTCCCAACTGGTTTGTGCATTTGTAACCCTGGGGCCTGAAGCTGATGAGAGAAAAGGAAGTGAACCATCTTGGAGCTTTCCGATACCATCTGCTGGGAGCAGAGGGATTTGACTGAGCAACGTCCTGGCTAATTTTCACCTTGTTCTCTGCCAGCAGGCTCCACTGGAGAGCTCGGGAGTGACTTGACCATGGCAGCACCCTATGTACATTTTGGAGCCATTGGGGTGAAATGTGAGTACTTTTGGGGTTGGGACCCACATGAGAAGGGATGTGGACAAACTGGAGAGAGTCCAGCAGAGGGCAATAAAAATGATTAGGGGGCTGGGGCACATGACTTATGAGGACCTACAGGCCATATCCTGTATGTTAAGCTAAGGCAAAGTTAGCATACCTATATTGTGACCTTTTACTCAGAAAGGAAACTTGACCTTTATCTTGTTACTTAAATAGAGAAGTACCCATGCCTGTCTAAGACCTTTACCTAGACCAATCGACAATGGAGAATGGCATAAGGGATTTTTCAGTGTTGTACCCACAGAATTAACAGGTACACCACAAGGGAACTTAGGTACATGTAATCAACACGCACAAACATACTAGCCTATGAAGTAAGCGTACCCTAATGTTTTGTGGGTAAGGAATGAAATTTGGGCATAGGAGGAAGGATTTCCGGCGCTTGTGCCCTATAAAAAAAGGTAACCCACCTCGCTAGAGCACGTCGCTCTATCAGTCTATCTTACTTCCTCCACTCTCTCTCTATCTACTAACAGTAGGCTGTACTTGTTCTTAAACTTTAAGTTTCACAGTAACTCGGCTAAGCTCGGTTTCCCTACGTTTTTATTCTTTGTTTATTAGGTTTTGATTTTAAGTTTAATTTATTCAAGTAAACCCAAAGTAACATTAGCTTTTTCTAAGCACTGCATCTTTCACTCAATAATTGAGAAATCTGAACTGCAAGGCTGGTCCTGTGTCTCTTACCACCAGGTTATCAAGGAAGGGTGTGAGTATATTAACCAAAACTTTGTTGCATACAATGCCATATGTATCTTTTGAATAGCAGTAATGCAACTGTAACTTTATAACTCAATTAAATTAAATAAAATGTAAGCTAATAAATTAAATTTTCATCATATTTTCCAAATTAATATTATTAGTACACCCTAAATCAGGCTGCATGGGACAGAGAGTTGGAGTGCAGGGGGATGAGAGCACTGGCTAGGGGGTGCAGGCTTTGGGGTGGGGTTGGAATGAGAGGTTCAGGGTGCAGTAGAGGGCTCAACGTTAGGGCAGAGAATTGGGCTGTGAGGGCTCTGGAACAAGGCCAGGAAAAAGAGAATTAAGGCATGCAGGGCCGTCTTTAGGATTTATAGTGCCCTAGGCGAGATTATGAAACTGGTGCCCCTGTGCCTGATCTGCTCTTAGCAACACAAATATAAGCATACAGTATTGGAAAACTTGCCACATTCACGTTATTAAAACCAGTTTAACTTAATTAAGCACACTGTAATGCTGATGCACTAGCACTAAAGAAGTAGCACTATAGAAAAAATTCTGATTTGACAGAATGATGCAAATAGTATAATTTTTTAAATTTTGTCAAAATTTTATTGGAAATTTATATGAAGAGGTATTGAAACAAAGATTTGTTTTTAATTAAAAGCTATCTTTATGGCTTTTTTGGCTGCAAAATCAGTTTAATAAGCTGGGTCTCCAAACAGTGGGAAAATATAACCCTAGTTTTACTGCTAGGTAAAGCACAAAGTGACCAAAATGAAGTCAGCACAGAATCATCTCATCTAGATTAAGGTAGCACAGAAATGTTACAGAAGTCCTATTGTGCCTTATTTTGTTTGGAAAGACATTAGCAATAGCAGCACATTCACATGATAAAATACATGATAAATCACTGCCTCTAAAGTTCCATCAAAAACTGACATTTTCACAGCTCTAGCATGATCTTCTGTACAGATTCTTCACAAGGAAGTGTCCCTGGCCTTTTTAACTCATATTAACTATGTATTTACTTTATGACAGTTGGAGAAAACATTGTGAAAATGTAAAACATTGGCTGCCCAACTTCTGGGCTGGCAAAAGCTATACTGACTCACAGGAAAAAAAAAAGCAGGAGAATCTTAGTACAACATATGGTGAGTCTATACCAGGGGTCAGCAACCTTTCAGAAGTGGTGTGCTAAGTTCACTGTAATTTAAAGTTTCTCGTGCCAGTAATACATTTTAACGTTTGTAGAAGGTCTCTCTCTATCTCTATATTATATAAATAAACTATTGTTATTATCTGAGGTCCTGCTCAAGCCAATGCCAGCTGAGTAAATGGAACCCCAGACCGGCAGCGGGCTGAGCGGGACTGGTGGCTGGACCCCTAGACAAGGATCCCAGGCCCTGCTCAGCCTGCTGCTGGTCTGGGGTTCTGACCACCAACTCCTGCCAGCCAGGATCCCGGCCGCCAACCCCCCTCAGCCCGCTACTAGCAAGGGATTCTGCTCACCCAGGCTGGCAGGAGGCAGACAGGGGCCGGCGGCTGGGCTCCTGACTGGCAAGGGGCCAGCAGCCAGAACCCCTCCACCTGCCCTGCTCAGCCCGCCACCAGCCCACTCAACCCGCTGCCGGCTGAATGAATGGAAACCAGGCTGACAGCAGGTTTAGTGGTTCAGCCGGCCAGCTCACCTGCCACCTTTGGCCCTGCTCTATACACTAGTAAGGAGATGAGCATATTACAGTTGCTGGAGGGCTCTTATCAGGAGTAACAGGCTATAGGAAAGTCAGTCAACATTTTTTGTTTCTCTGATGAAAACTGGCCCACTCCCTGCCTCAAACCAAACCTGTCACTAATAATTGTCAACAACTTAATTTTCTGTTTTTGGCTAATATATTGATTTTTTAAAAAAAAATATTGAAATTGGATTCAGGATTGTTAGCAAGAATTTTTGGCAAACAAAGTTGTTAAATGACAACCTAAATGGCAACACAGTACTGCTTTCATGCTTGGCTCACCCCCAGCCTGCTGGTCCAACAGCTGCAGTAGATCCCAAAATCCACCTCTTGGGATGCAGAGTGGCAACAGCAGCAGCAAACCCTCAGGTCCAATCACACGCCAATGGGCACCACCACCAGCCTTACGGACCATGGTGAAGTTAGCACAGCATCTGATCTCAGGGACAGGTCACCCATGGAGCCACAGCAGCTCATCCTGCCCTGTGCAGCTCCCCCCGGATGAGATGGATCGCTGGCAGCTGCCAGCCCGGGGGAGAGGCGCTCCCCAGCTAGGGTGACCAGATCCAGATGTCCTGATTTTATAGGCCCAGTCCCGATATTTGGGGCTTTGTCTTATATAGGCACCAATTACCCCCACCTAGAGTGACCAGACAGCAAGTGTGAGAAATCAGGACAGGGGGTGGGAGTGGGGGGTAAAAGGAGCCTATATAAGAAAAAGACCCAAAATTGGGCCTGGCCCTATAAAATAGGGATATCTGCTCACCCTACCCCAACCCCTGTCCTGATTTTTCACAAATCTGGCTAACCCCAGCCCAGCCCCGTGTGACATTCCAATCCTGGCTCACTGCCAGGAAGTGAGTTACTTTCCCTTTCATTCCTCAGCAGGCAGCCAGCCTGCTCCCCCACCTACCCCCCAGCACCTCACCCAACCCAGCCCTGACGGAGGGGAGGGAGGGGAGAGAGAGGGATGCTCCTGGGGAGGAGGGAGAAAGGAGGGGGTGCTCCATGGGGAAGGGGGGAGAAGAATGGATGTTATGGGGGACAACAAAGGATACTGGTTCCAGAGCCGCAGAGCCTGCCTCACCTCACCTCAGCAGGGGGGAAAGAGTCACACTCACAGGTGAGCTCCTTCCCCAACACCTCCCCACTCCTCTTCCCAGAGACCCCAGCAGCCCATCCCCTCCCTCAGACTGTGCTGCATTCGGCTCTCTCTAGGATCCAGCAGCCCTGCTCTTACATGCTCCACTGCTTCCTATCTGTCCAGGCTCCCGGCAGAGCGGTGCCCCCAGACCAAGTGGTGCCCTAAGCAGCTGCCTATGGCTAAGGATGGTTCTGGAGACAGGAAAAAGATATCAGGCTAGAGTAGAAAGTGGGCGGGGGAGAAGAGTTTGAAATACAAGAAGAAAAATCTTCCTCCTGCTTCTTCTCATCAGAACATCTAAAAACCAGATGAGAAATACCTCTCCCACACTGCAACATCAACGCTGGTGGGCTTGGACTGAGAAAGGAACTTCTCTCCCCAGCAACTCCAGCTCTCCTGGGCTGGGCCATGGACATCTGCCCCCACAGATCTGGTATGCCTGGCCTGGGACACGGGAGGGGCTCCTCTCCTCTCCATTGGGGACATGGTGGGATGAGAGATGTGACAGGGCTTTACGGGAAATCATTATTTGCCTGATTCATGTGCCAGTCCTAGTCCTTGCTGACCAAACAAACAGTATCCTGCATGCTGATGCCAGTTTGGAGGGTCTGGGAGCACTCTCCTACCAGGAAGTGGAAGGTAAATGTAAATCTGTGGCCTTTGCCAGCTGAGGACTGTCTGATAGCGAAACTCGCTATCCCATCCACCAGCTGCAGTTCTTGGCCTTGAAATGGGCCATCACTGAGAAATTTTGAGACTACTTGTCCGGTGCTCAGTTTCAGGTATGGACAGAGAACAATCCACTGACTTATGTGTTAACAAGGGCTAAGCTGGATGCTACAGGGCAGAGATGGGTGGCTACTTTTGCTAGCCATAACTTCAGCATTCAATACCAATGAGCTGGTATAATAGGGAGTGTGATTTATCAGGACCACCAATTCTTGGCTGGTGGGAGGATGTAATCAGGGTCAGAATGAACTCTACCCTGCCATCTGTTGGTGATGTGTTGTAAAGGCCTTTGGTTGCTGATGTGCATGATCACACCCACCCCGCATTGCATGATGGGGGTGCTTGTCCAAATGGTGATTTTGGCTGCTGTGGGATCCCCAAACACTTATTAGGGCAGGAAAAATAAAGTGTAGTAATCCTGGATATATGAATCAAGGACAGTAGAACGGTACTTAGCAGTTCATGATTTCGGGACTCACCCGAACCTACATAAAAATCGTTAGACAAGGGACATGGGCTCCAAAGAATAGCAATTTAAGAGAGATTGAAAATAAATATTTGTGTTTAGAGCCATGGGATTCTTTTGAACTCTCTAAATGCACATTTTATGGTTTTTTTCTCTTGAGTTTAAAAATTGAATTAATTATTATCCCATTACAAATAATGTGTTATAACACACACTTAAAATCTTTGACAGATAGGTAAAAATTTTAGTTATACTGAAGCAGGTGGTCTCTGATGGTACTTAAAAGCTGAAGTTGGTAGGAATATAGTGCGGAATGAGAACCTGGCAGAACAGTTTTGCTGGAAGAGTTAGCAGAGCGAGATTGTTAGTCACAGGTCAGTGGGTGGGTTTATGCAAATACTGGACTCTTGGAACGGAGCAGGGGCGGGGGGCACACGACTTCTGTGGCACACGCAGCACCTCTGCAACTAACCTTTGCTACCTCACTCCCTAACAACACACCTTTTACCACTCAGGACCAAAATACACCGTGAAAGAGATCTAACGGCATAAGCTTAGGATGAGCAACTGCAGCACTAACAACAATTTGAAGAAATTCAAAACCACCTCTGTCTTTCCACACCAGGGACAGCAGAAAGGACATCAGCAGCAACTGCAAAAGACCAACAAACACCCATTTCTACCTCCTACCATGTGCTGCCGTTAGGAACCCATACCCCTTAATGGTGAGTACTTTTCAGGCGAGGGTGACGCTCTCAGGCCTCAAATGCCAGGTACAGTTACTCTGTCCTTGATCCAAAATCAACAGGGAAAATACACTGGATTACTCCTGCCCCAATAACAAAGAGACTGGGGATCCCACAGCAGCTGAAATGACCTTTTGGACAAGCACTCCCATCATGCAATCTGGGGTGGGTGTAACCATGCAAATGACATCAGCCCCAAAAGGCCTTGACGACAGATCACCAACAGATGGCAGGGCAGACTTCATTACTGACCCTGCTTCAACTAGATGGTGGCAAAGATTCCAAAACACCGAACGTTAAAACTCACCTAACGCGGGTCAATCCATCCTCATCGTCGTATCCGCTCGTTATACTCCACACCCGAACGTAGCCCTCATATGGACAACATACCCTCCTAACTCAGTATCTGTACGTTAACCTTTTACCCCCAGTCAGGGCTATTGCAGATTATGTATTCCTTACGCCACCCGATCTTAAACCAAACTTCACGCCCCTTGGGTAAGCTGTACGTTGTTCCCTGAGCACCAGAAACTTCTACGCCGAAACTCTGTACCGTACACTTTTTTTTTCTTTGAACATCATCTTAATAAAATGTTGACTTTTGTTCGAGATCCCGGCTCCTGTTCCTTTGCAAGGCGTGTGCGTTCGCTCCGCGTTTTAGTCTGTTAATACGGCGGGGGGGCGATTGAGCCAGAGGTGCTTGCCTGCTGCAGACACGGATCTAAGGCTGAACCTCGTCCCTCACAAGCTTGAAAGCTTAACTGAAAACAGTTTAAGAAGTGCTCCCGTCTCCGGCACTCAGCTACCCAGCTCCCAATGGGGTCCAAACCCCAAATAGATCCTTTTTACCCTGTAGAAGCTGTAAAATCCTGTGACCAGGGCAGCTGCCTAGCAGCCTGCGCATCTGCCTGCCAGCGCGAGAGCGTGTAAGGCTCTAATCCGGATAGTGGTGGCTAGGTGGCAGGGGGAGGGTGCAAAGAACCAGCAGAGTGGCACAGCGGGAGCGTGCTGGGCCCATAACCCAGAGGTCGATGGATCGAAACCATCCTCTGTTATGCATGCAATTGTTTCTTTTCCCTCTGGGCCTTCAAGCGAGCCGGTGACCAGCAGAGAGCCTAGGCCATGAGGCAAGAGGTGGCTGAGGCAAAGCAGCGGCCTGCCAGGGAGCTCCCCGGCACCTCTGGCTGCCTGGGCTGAAGGCAAGAGGCAGGCCTGGGCGTGGCGAAGGCCTCCTGTCCTGGAATGAGGCTGCAGTGCTTCCTGGACCCCTTTTCCCACCGACACCGGCAGGCGGCTGCTGCGGGAGAACACGAGGGAGGCTCTCGGGGCGCTAGGCAGCGCTGTGTGTGTGGCTGTCAGGGGAAAGAGCCCAGGCTCCCGACTCGACCTGCCATTCACTCGCGTGGCTCTGCGCGCTGTCAGCCGGGGCGGGGCGGGCCAGGCCGCGGACGTGACTCAGGCTTGGGCCGCATGGCCGCCCTTTCCTGACGAGGCATGAGGCAGGCCAAGAGCTTTGCACAGCGTACAGGGAAGTGGGAGGGAGGCGTCTTTGAGCCGGCCTGTCTCCTCCGCTTCTCCCTTGCCGCTTGGGCGGAGGCGGGAAGGGAGCGAAATGTTCCCAGCTGAAAGTTTTTGTGCTCGGCCTTGAGGATTAAGCCTGAGCCTCCGGCACGGCTGCTGGCAGATGGGTTTCTGAATGGCATCCAGCCCGCTCTTTGGACCACCACCTGAAAGCACTGAGGCCAAGAGGCAGCAAAATGGGACCTTTGAGGCTCCCCCACAGGCCTGGGGGAAGCAAGGAAGTAGCACGGGCTTAGCGTCGTCCCTGGGTGGGCTCGAACCACCATCCTTTCAGTTAACAGCCGAACGCGCTGACCCATTGTGCCGACCCATTGCGCCACAGAGACATGGAGGGACAAGGCTGTATTGAGCACAAAAGCCAGGAATCAGCTCAGGGTACGGTATAGCACACGCAGGCAGTGGTTAGCCAAGCAACAGCAAGGAACTGGACTGCTATGGAGCGAAAGTTCTGTGGGAAGGAACTGAAAAGAGCACCGGGGCTGTGGTACAGTGCTCACATATACTTTTTTTGGCCTGTTTTGCTGGAAGAGTTAGCAGAGCGAGATTGTTAGTCACAGGACAGTGGGTGGGTTTATGCAAATACTGGACTCTTGGACCGGAGCAGGGGCGGGGGGCACACGACTTCTGTGGCACACGCAGCACCTCTGCAACTAACCTTTGCTACCTCACTCCCTAACAACACACTTTTTACCTCTCAGGACCAAAATACACCGTGAAAGAGATCTAACGGCATAAGCTTAGGGCAAGTGATTTCAACACTGCAGCACTAACAACAATTCTAAAAAATTTAAAAATGCCTTTGTTTTTACACACCTGGAATAGCAAATGCAAGAACATAACATATGTCCCTTTCTATCTCCCACAACATTTTGCCGTTTGGAACCCAGACCCCTTAATGGTGAGTACTTTTCAGGCGAGGGTTAAGCTCTCAGGCCTCAAATGCCAGGTACAGTTACTCTGTCCTTCATGCAAACAGGAAAATACACTGGATTACTCCTGCTTCCTCTCCCACGATGCTCTGCTCGCACACTTGCTCATGCGGCTCCAGTCCTCCAGTCTGGCCCCTCCCCCTGCCTGGTGCACTCCCCTGGCCAGCCCGGGCTCTTCGGTGCTGAGAGCCCGGCCACCAGCCCCACCAGGGGCCCTTGCCGAAGTGCCGCCTGGTCCCCGCTGGGGCCTCTGCTGGGCCCGCTCTCCGCGGCAGGCGGGCGGGCGGCTGCGTCAGGGGCTGCAGCCCAGCTCAGAACAGGAGGGGGCCGGACAAAGCTGGAACCTGATTTCAAGAACACTTCAGTGATGCCCAATAGACATAGCTGGGTCCAGTCCCAGGAATGATCAAACCTGAGATTTAAATCGGTTCAATTAAATGCTCTGCCGGTGCCCCTGACTCCCTGCCCGCAGCCCCTGCTATCCGAGCCCTGAGCTACCAGTCAGTGCTCTGCCTGTGCCTCTCACTCCCAGACCACAGCTCTGGCTTGTCGCTGGGGCACTGGGCAATGCTGTGGAAGTGCGCTATACACAGCCAGTCCGGATTCTGCGGGAGTTTCCTTTCTCTGAGCAGGCTGTCTGCAGGGCAAGAAGCTTATGCAACTTCAGCCTTCCTGGGTCTGACTCTTGAGCATTCAGTATCCCTGTCCCACCAGCCACATCCTGCTGTGCGACTGCACATGGCTAAGCAAAGAGAACAAACCCCAAATCCCCCCTGTGCTTTGGGAGCCAGGTTTGCTGTGGGAATTCTGTAGTTCAGATGACTTCACACCTGGGCATTGTGATTCTCTGGCATTAGGGCATTACTGTGCTGATGGCTGAGTGATTAAGGCGTTGGAGTCTAAATCCAATAGGGTTCCCCTGTGCAGGTTGGAATCTTGCTCACAACGAGGCCTGTGTTTTAGCCAGTCTCTCACCGGGGCAACACCTCTGTACAACCCCCTGAGACACTCTCAATTCTCTTCCCACCCCAAGTAAATCCTGTTCTGCTCCTTTCATAGAGATCCCTGGGACACCACCTCACACTGTGTCCCTGAGGGGTCAGGCAAACTCTCAGCACCTGAACCGTCTGCTACTCACCTGGTGCCCTATAGATCAGCCATAGCCCTGGTTCTGCTCCTCTCTCTACAGTGTGAAAGGAGCCAAGTCAGTGACTCCATGGGAGCCATTTCCCCACAGGAAGTGCATTGAGTGCCCCTGTGGTGCTGGGGGGCTGGCGCTGCTGCTGCCTGTGGGGGCTGGCACGGGGGCTGATGTCTGCACAGACTCTCAGCTGCCAGGCCGGAGGGGGCACTTGGGACCTTACCAGACTGGCTCAGTGAAGACAGGGGGTTGACAGAGCAATACAGATGCTCTCCAGAGCACGGAGCAGCAGCCGCCCATGCAGCCAGGCAATGAGCATTTCCCACAGCCTGGAGCCGAGGGGGAGGCGGCAGCTGCTGTTCCAGCTGCTCGGGGACAGGCCCTGTCAGCCAACAGCCACTTCTTACTCCCCACAGCTAAGGGCATCGGGTTCCTCCGGTGGGGGTGTGGAGCAGCCATTCGTTTTCCTGTTCACACTCCTCTGCGGTGTGAAAATCGGGGAAGGGAGGCAGAAGCCCCACTTCCCTCCCGAAATGACACCCAGTGGGGGAAGCCAGGACAACAGGGTGGGGCGGCAAGTGGTGGCCAGACTCTCACTGCCAGGGTCTAGTCTAGCTCAGGGTCCAGCTCAACTTCCTCCCCCCGCCACTGGTCCCCAGTCCCCTTCCACCGCCAGGTCAACCCGGGCACTAGGGCAGGAACCGGGTGAGGCAGCAAGTCAAGCTGAGCAAGGCAGGCAAAAGCGAGTCTTGTCTTCATGGGCCACTCACAATGACGTCCTTTTTGTGTGCAATTGCTTCAAAAAACTCCGGGAAAGAGAAGAAAGAGGCCAAAATACTGCTACATAGCTGCCAAAGTAGCTCAGTTGGGAGCATATTGGGCTGAAGATCTAAAGGTTGTTTGTTCAATCACAGGCTCTTTCATCCCTTTTTGTACAGTGGTGGTTTGTCTTCTGGGAGCACAGGGGTGCCTGCACTCCAAGGTGAGTCTCTGAGCTTGGGCTCTGCAATAGGAAAAAAAAAACAACTGTGTGCTGCTGGCCTCACCTTTTCCAATGAGGGATGGGAGCTGTCTCTCCTACATGAGTTATTGGTGGACCCAATATGGCAGGAAGAGAGTGAGGCAGGGTGGCCCTCAGGAATGGTGCCACAGGGAGTGCTGGGCAGGGATTGGGGATGAAAAGTCCTCTGTGCAGCTGAGCAAGGGCAGTGCCCTGGAAGGGGCATATGTGAAAATGGCCATTTGGAAGGTGGAAGGGATTTGGGGGCCCAGGAGGAGGCACTTGATGTTCATTGCCTTGGAGCAGCTGGGCTTGGACATGGTGGGTGTTCAGGAAATGCACATTAACAACTCTAGGGTAGCTTGATGGGCAGAGGGTGATTGGAGGAAGGGCCCCTCTCTCTGGTCCTCCAGGCCAGTGAAGAACGATGGGGTTGGAGTCTTGTTCTTCACATTCATGGTGCGAGTACAGAAGGTGGTGGAGCTCCAACCAGGGAGGGCATTACTGGTGGCTTTGTGCTCTGTATCACTGGTTATGGCTATATTAGTGTGTATGGTCCCCAGTTAAGACGTGAAAGGAAAGTTCTATGAAGGAACTGGCTCCCTTCTTCTAGACCGCACGGTGTTTGGTGTCGGGGGGGATTTCAATTGTTGCACCGGCCTGAGGACTGCTGGTCCTGTTTTCCCGACCGTCAGAGGAAACTCTTCTATGATGAGCACTACCTGGCGCAGGTCTGTAGTGAGGTTGGATTAGAGGACGTGTTCCTCCCTTCCTCTAGACTGTTTGGTGTTGAGCAGGATTTCAATTCCCTGACCCAGGGCAGAGGATATTGGAAGCTGAACATCCAGAGCTTGCAAGATAAAGGAGCAGGGGGGCGAGGCCTGGCGGTGTTGGCAGAATGGAAAAGCATCAGAGGGTCCTATGGCAACCAGGGGGATTGGTGGGAGTCGGTGAGGGAGGAGTTGGCGGCTTTGTTCCGGCAGTCGGGCAAACACCACAACATTTAAGAAACCAATGGTGCCAAGTCCTGCAGCGTCGCCTGTGGGATTTCCACAAGAGCATCCAGGCAGGGGAGCCAGTCAGCGTGTGACTGTACGACCGGATCAAGCGACAGCTGCCCGAGTTCCAGGAGATGAGGCTGTAGCTGGCTGATATGAGCAGGAGCACCGAGTGAAGGGAGGGGTGGCCTCCCCTGACATTTTTGTGGCCTGCAGGGAATGGAGACAAAGCAGGGGGATGTGGGGTCTCAGGGCAGGACCCACGGATCTGGTAGAGCAGGACCACAGTCGCTGGAGGAGGAGAGAGAGTCCTGCGAGAGGAAGCCGCTGGTGGGAAGCAATAAGTGCAGAGTGCAAACCAGCCAGCTGAGAGTCACAGGGGTCTAGAAAATGAAACAGCAGCAGGGCCTATGGTGTAATGGGCAACCCTCAGGACTCTGAATCCTGGAATCTGAGTTCAAATCTCAGTGGGACCTCCTGGAGATATGTTAGTTTGCTGCAAAGCCCTGGAGCTCAATGTGCTTGGCTACCCTCTCTCAGGGTGAACTAGAGTGAATTTTTTCACTCCTGCTGGGTGACTGATGGCCACTGGAGATAGGTATTTGGTCTGGCTGGTTCAATGGGCTGGCGGCTATAGGTTGGGGTCCTAGAACTTAACAGTCTGGAGAGAGATTCCTGTGGATTGATCATATGGTTGTTTCTTGCTGCTTCACCTGAAGTCCTCAACTTTGGTCCCTGCAACTGCCACACTTTTCCTCTTGCCCACATGGCATTTAAAGGAAGGAGGGCCAGGGCCAGGCTTCATAGTCAGGGCTAGGCAGGAGGGAGGAAGAGTCCCAGGCTGGAGCCCAGCACACCTCTCCTCCTCTGGGCACCTGCAGCAGAGGCAGCTGGTGCTGACAGCTCCAAGGGAAGGCTTAAAAGCCACAGAGCAACCAAGGGCAGGGCAAGAGGAAGGCAGGACCATGCCTATGCGTGGCCAGCAGACAGCCACAAAGACACCCGGCCAACCTGCTCCCTGCCATGCCAACCCCCCACTGAAGGCCACTCACAGACCAGCATTCGGTCTGCGGCCAGCATCACAAGGTGGTTGGAAAGCAGGGCCAGCCCCCGAGTGGGGTCTCTGACCGTTCCCACTCAAGGGGCTCCTTTTGGCAGTGGGGCAGGAGTTATTTCCACCAAGAGGCTTTTTCCCAGCTGCTGAGAAGCACAGAAGTACCCGGTCTTTGCTCTTGCGGTGAAAGGGGTTAATACCTTTAGGCGGCCTGGCTAACTCAGCTGGCAGCACCTCTGGCTCTTACTCTGAAGGTCGAAGTTACAATTCCCTGTTTGGGTGCTTGGGGCTCCTCTTCAACAATACAACACACAATGTGCCTAAGCCCCCACCCAGTAACCTGGGAAAACTAACCCTGGCCACTGGGTGCCTCTAAGAGATGATACTTTCCCCACTCACAACCACTGAGTGCAGAAAAGAAACTTCAATAAAAAGGAGGAAAATCACCTTGTATTAACTTGGGAAAACACCACAATCAGGATTCATAACACAACACTATGAGCAAAACACCCACCCACAGTGCACTGGGCAGTGGCCTTTGGCCTCGGGCTCTTAAATCAAGACTCCAGAAGCTCTGTGGATGTGCCCCTCCCTTGACTGCACCTCACCCACAGCTGCTGCCCTGGGTCAGTGAAAACCCAGAGTTCACCTCTCACCTCCCGGGGGGAAAGCCCCTTTCTCCCTCCGCTGTCTGGCCACATTGCTGGCCACTTGCCGTTCCCCCCTGTCACCGCTCTGCTGGCTACCCTCTCTGCTCCGGGACGTCTTGTGGTCCCACCAGGAGCGGAACAGGCTCCCTAAAAGCAGGGCCGCCCAGAGGATTCGAGGGTCTGGGGCAAAGCGGGGGAGCGGACATAAAAAAAGGCGCCACGCACTGCGGCGCTTGTACTCACTGGGCGGCGTCCGAGTCTTCAGTGTCGGCGGGTCCTTCACTCGCTCTGCGTCTTTGGCAGCACTGAAGGACCCACCACAGAAGTGCATCCGAAGACCCGGAGCGCTGCCAGGGAAGGGATTCTTGGCCAGGGTTTGCGGGGCCCCTGCAGGGCCCGGGGCCTTGGGCAAATTGCCCCACTTGCCCCCCCAGGGTGGCCCTGCCTAAAAGTAGCGGCCACCAGAGCCCAAACAGTAGCCCCACCCCTTCCACTCGAGGCCACGCCCCTACCCCACCCCTTCTCCCCAAGGCCCCACTCCTGCGCTGCCTCATCCCCCAAGACCCCTCCTCCAGCTCACTGGTCTCCGTCCCCTCCCCCCATCATTAGCCCTTACTGTCATTACAAAGTGGTAAGGCAGAGCTGTGACGAAGTGGGTCTGTTCGTACTGGGGGCTGGGTACAGATCCTAAGTATCTAGCAGCAAAAGGCCATGCAGCCAAATGCCTGAAGCTCTGTCTCCTAGCAACTGATGGCCCGGCCCCTCCCTGCAAAGGTGCATCTAAAGGTGTTGGAGACAAAGGGGTCAGGTGACCTCCTAGCCTGGGAAAGAAGCTGGGCCGGAGGAGGCTGGGAGACGGGAGTTGGCTGGGGAACAGAGGGGAAGCAGAGAGAGAGGGCTCTGATCCCCGATGGGGGTTATGGGGTCCCAAGATGGACCTGACAGGGGGGGATCCTGTTATCTGTGCCTGCAAGACCTATGTTGGACTGTGTTCCTGTTCTCTAAATAAACCTTCTGCTTTACTGGCTGGCTGAGAGTCCAGGGCCTGACTCCCCTACACTCTGTGACAAGAGCCCTCCCATTTTTAAAAGTCCTGGGGTGTTGTTCCCCCCTGTTCAGGCACCCCTGGGGCCCTGCGCTTCACACAGCTCTCCCTGATTTCAGCTGTTAGTGAGGGAGCCTCCCTGCTAGCGCAGACTCGGCAGTTTCTTGCATGAGAGACACTGTCCCAAAGCAGGACTAATACTTAGAGCTGGTTATCAGTGATTTCAGCTCTGTTGGTCTGCAGCAAGACTCTCCATTGAGTCTTAACCAGCTCTGTTATTACACAGGGAAGAACAAAAGGGTGAAATGGGGCCTGGAAGCCTTAAGAAGAATCCACCCCACCAAGTACCAATACTTGTCGCTACCTGCTCTCAAACCCACTGAGAATGTTTTGGGGTCACTCCTTGGCTTTATCAGCCTGGGGGGGGGGGTCTCAGAAAACACTGATTGACAGGTGCTACAGTGGTACAGTTGGTTAGCATGCAGTGCTGAGAGGAGCTATGCTGAGATTGTGAGTTCAAACCTCACCTGGAGCACTGGTTTTCATTAACAACATGGCATCACCCTCTCATTTGGCCCTGTGGAATGTAGAACTCCAGCCCAGGGAACCCTGAGAAGGAAAGGAGTCAATAATGCCCCCTTCCATTATTACCTCCTCTCCAGAGCTCAGGTCAGAATCTACAATCCTTTCTTCCCCCAGCCCCTGTGCCAGGATCCCTCAAGCAGAGACTAGAGTCCACCATGGCGTCTGTACTATTGACAAAATTACCACAATCTAGTTGAAACAGGGTCAGTATGAAGTCTACCCTGCCATCTGTTGGTGATCTGTTGTCAAGGCCTTTTGGGGCTGATGTCATTTGCATGGTTACACCCACCCCGGATTGCATGATGGGATTGCTTGTCCAAATGGCCATTTCAGTTGCTGCGGGATCCCCAGTCTCTTTCTTATTGGGGCAGGAGTAATCCAGTGTATTTTCCTGTTCATCTTGGATCAAGGACAGAGTAACTGTACCTGGCATTTGAGGCCTGAGAGTGTCACCCCTCGCCTGAAAAGTACTCAACAATAAGGGGTATGGGTTCCTAACAACACAATATGGTGGGTGGTAGAAATGGATTTTTGGTGGGGTCTGGGATGTACTGCTGTTGTTTATGTCCTTTCTACTGTCCCTGGTGTGGAAAAACAGAGACAGTTTTGAATCTCTTAAAATTGTTGTTAGTGTTGCAGTTCCTCATCATAAGCTTATGCTGTTATATTTTTTTTCATGGTGTATTTTGGTCCTTAGAGGTAAAAGGTTGTTCTGTGTGTGGTGTTAGGGAGTGAGGTAGCAAATGTTAGTTCTCTAGAGCCATTAAATGAATTATAAATCCAAGGTTAAACATGTTTAAATTGGCATTCTGCTGGTGCATGTCCCGCAAAAGTCATGTGCCCCCACCACCGTGGTTCTGGTCTCAGTCAGTGCCTTCTTTTCTTGGAAAGGAGATGAAGCCTCTTCTGGTAAACTAGCATTTCACACTTGGTAATGCTTCTCTCCTGACTGGTGGCGGGGTTTAGTGCCAATGCTTATATATCACCTTACAACATGGGCTATGGCTATTATAGGTGAGAATAATGCATGCAGCAACTCACAAGCTTGTCATAAACTCTAAACACGTTTTTATAAAGCTAATGCCTGTTTTAACAACACTAACAAACAGGTGAGCAAGACTAGTCTCCAGCCATGCATTTGTCACTTTTCAATAAGGCCTAGGGGCCTTGGCATAAGCTGGCACCTGGTCTGCCAGTGTCAGAAGAGGATCTGCCCTCTCTTATCCCCAGGTGTCTTTACTGGGAGCAGTACTATTCAACTTATTCATAAATGATCTGGGGAAAGGGCTAAACAGTGAGGTGGCAACATTTGCAGATGATACAAAATTGCTCAAGAGAGTTAAGTCCCAGGCAGACTGCCAAGAGCCACAAAGAGATCTCACAAAACTGGGTGACGAGACAACCGAATGGCAGATGAACGTCAGTGCTCATAAGTGCAAAGTAATGCACATTGGCAAACATAATCCCAACTATCCCTATAAAACGATGGGGTCTAAATTAGCTGTTACCACTCGAGAAAGAGATGTGGGAGTCATTGTGGATAGTTCTCTGAAAACATCCACTCAATGTGCAGCAGAGCGTTGGGAATCATTAAGAAAGGGACAGGTAATAAGACAGAAACTATCATATCGCCTCAATATCAATCCATGGTACGCCCACATCTTGAATACTGCGTGCTGATGCGGTCGCCCCCAACCTCAAAAAAGATATATGGGAATGAGAAAGAGTCAGAAACGGACAACAAAGATGATGAGGGGATGTGGACCAGCTTCCATCTAAGAAGAGATTCATAAGATTGGGACTTTTCATCTTGGAAAAGAGACGACTAAAGGGGGATACGAGGGAGGTCTATAAAACCATGACCGGCGTGGAGGAAGTAAATAAGGAAGAGTTATTTACTCCTTCTCATAACACACGAACTAGGGGTCACCAAATGAAATTAATAGGCAGCAGCTTTATAACAAACAAAAGGAAGTCTTTCTTCACGCACCACACAGTCAACCTGTGGAAATCTTTGCCAGAGGATGTCGCGAAGGCCAAGACTGTAACAGGGTTCAAAAAAGCACTAGATAAATTCATGGAGGATAGGTTCATCTATGGTGCTTCGCCAACGGTATCCCTAGCTAGGTATCCCTGTTTGCCAGAAGCTGGGCATGGGCGACAGGGGATGGAGCACTTGATGATTCCCTGTTCTGTTCATTCCCTCTGGGGCACCTGGCATTGGCCGCTGTCAGCAGACAGGATACTGGGCTAGGTCTTTAACTTGGACGGGTAGCTGGGAAGATGATAAATCAGACAGAACCCGTTCGACAAACCTCTTCATTTCCTTGTTATTGCCTGACTCCTTTAATTCTTTTCCTTTTCCTTAGTTCCCAGCAGACCGACTAGCCACCAGATTTGGGTGCTAGCAGAGGGACCCGACGAGCTCCTTCTTTTCGGCAGCGTTGAACATGCCAGGGCACAGTCAGATTCTGGATGCTCATCTGAATGTAACGCCTAGCGCTCACCTTTATTTCTGTTTCTTAGCTCTTTTGGGCCATCGATCTTTGGTCTGACCCATAGGATCCCTGCATTAGGAGAGATGGCTAATTAATGAGCCCATAAACCTTGGAAATCAAATGAAACCTGAAGTCCGTAGAAGACCTCGAAAGGCCCTTGGGGGGTGGAGTGCGAGCTGAGGAAGAGTTCCCTGCACAGCTTACCTCTCCATTCTCGTTTTCCTGTCCTGAGCGCAAAAGCCAGGAAGCAGCTCCGGGTAGGGAGGGGATACCATATGTGTGCAGTGGTTAGACAGTAAACAGCGAGGAACTGGACTCGTGTGGAGTGAAACAGTAAGCATCTTCTGTATGCCTGATGACTGCAGGTTTGAGAGAGTTATGTGGGAAGTGGAGGCTTTCGGTGGGCTTTCAGAGGAAATGTAATGGAAAGGCTGCAGAAAGTGGAATCCCAGGTTTTTAAACAATCCTCCACTAACACACCAAACAGCTCAGGTCTAGTTACTCATTCAAAATTAGAATAAAGTTACAGGAAGATTTCATCATAAATGAAGACAAAGCCTAAAGATTTCAGAACACAACTGCTATAAGGAGCCATGAGGGAAGCAATACAAAGTCAACCTTGCCTCAGAGAAAGGCAGTTAAACAATTTCTCTTTTTTAAAGCAGCATAATCTCCCCAAACGGAAGGGCACTGTTCCCGGAGAAGGGTCCTGGAGAGGGTTTTCCTCGTTGGTGCCGGCTATCCACCTCCCCGAAAGGCGGGAGCTAGGTCGACGGAAGAATTATTCCGACCAAGGCGCGGACTGATGTAGCCGCGCCGATTTACGTTCCCCGTGCAGCCCAGGCCCGAGGGTCGGTGCGTGCTGAACAGTTAAGTCAAAACAGCTCCGTCCGTCAGAGTGTGCAAAAAGGAAAACCCGCTCCTGGGCGACACGGCCACGCCGCCCTAACCCGCAGCGTAGCTAAAGGGCATTCGGGGAAGCGGTGGGTGGGCCTCAAGCGACGGAAAGCCCTCCTCCAGCATGGGGTTGTGACAGCCTAGTCTCCGTAGCACAGACAGGGTGGCCACCAAGAGACAGGAACAGACAGCGAAAGCCAAAGCGGCCCCAGGGCAGGGGGCGAGGCTGCCTGTTGGACGAGGAGACCAGGTGGGACAGGCGTTTTGGACAGGCCGTCCTCCCGTCAAAGGAGGAAGAGCCCAAGAAGAAGGGCCGGGCAAGAAGCTACAAGCAGGGAAAGAAGCAGAACAGGCAGGCAGACAGCTCCCCTTAGAGCCAAGGAAGGCACCCGTCCAAGCCCCCCAAAAGCAGACTAGAGAGCAGATCAGCTGCAAAAGACCAGGGAAAGCCAAGAACACAGAGAGACCCAAGTAAAGTTTCAGAGCTGAACTTTGCTTATAAGGAGGAACCTGTGACAAAGATACCTAGAAGTACAGAGCCTGTGGAAAAGAGCACTCCCAAAGGACCAGAATAACAACTGCTTTCCTGAGAATCTGCTTTGCAGTGCACTAAGCCTAAACAGCCCACTGTCAGTTGTCTGTTGTTCAAACCAATCACCAGGGGAGAGCGCGAACACAATCCCCCACTACCACAAATTATGCAGTTGAGTTTCCCGCATTTGGGGAAATTGCAGGGGTCAGCACACCCACAGTGCAATGGATGAGCCTCACCCTGGGAAAACCACCTTTGTGATCATAGTATCTCCCCTGCCAAGTAAGTATGAGTTCCTGTTGCCCGGCCGCCGCTCGCCCTCGCTCGCCCCGCACTTATCACACACGGGGCGGACCGCCGCGCCCCCACCGCCGGCCTCGCCCACACCGGCCCCCACTGCCGACAGCTGCCCCGACGCGGCCCCCGGAGACCGTCCCTTCCCCACGCCGAGCTCCCGGTGCCAAAGTCAGGCCCTGCCTGGCAGCCTGCGTCCGCTCCCACAATGCTCTGCTCGCACACAGATCTGCATACCCGCTCACGCGGCTCCGCCCCTCCGCTCGGGCCCCTCCCCCTGCCCGCCCGGGCCGCCGCTTTTGCGTGCTCAGCTCTTTGAGCTCAGATGGGGTGTAGTGCTCAGATCGAGTGCGACAGACCTTAACTTTGCCATCTGAGGGTCATTCTATCCCCATTACCTGGCTTGCTTATTTATACCTATGACTGTCTTTAACTGTTGTATGGGTGATGTACCCTCACTGCTTGCTGACTGTATCTTGAACTCACCCACAGTATTCCCCACATTGGGGACATTGCACACTGTATATGTGCTGTCCAATACCGAAATACTAGCATCCCCCTATACTCTGTATGTCACCCCTTATGACCAGTAACTGATGTTACAAACTCTCTGTATTATCTATTTTTAAACATTTTCTAATAAACATTTAAAACTAAAATCGCTCTATACTTTGTATGTCACCCCCGATGACCAATATCTGACGTTTCAACTCTCTGTATCGTTCATTTTCAAATATTTTCTAATAAACTTTTAAATCTTGGCCTATCCAAGGCCGTGATCAAGTGTCTTGATGTTTTTGGTCTTTTGGCCTCAAGATGAAAACCTTGTCTGTGTCTTGGGAACCTTGAGGTAAAAAATTATCTAAGTTGTAGCGGGTCCTGTCCCGGGAAGCCAGGCCATCAGAGAGACGACGTGGCCCACCTGCTGCTGGGGAAAGAGTGCAGCTTGCATTTCGCTTCTTTCTCGCTCTCTCTCGCTCTCTCCCCACCGGAAGTTGGTCCAATACAAGAATGACCTCCCCTGCCTTGTCTCACGTCAGTATCTCCTCGGAGCAGAAGGTCGGGTGTTGTCAGCCACTCTCCAGAAACTGGACGGCCACTCGATCCCTTTTGTTACCTGCCAAGTGAGGCTGAGTGCACTGGCAGGCAGCGCCGTTTGAAGAAGTGGAAGATTGGACAAATGACCAGGGAGGAGTATAAAAATATTGCTCAGGCACGCAGGAGTGAAATCAGGAAGGGCAACTCACGCTTGGAGTTGCAGCTAGCAAGAGATGTTAAGAGTAACAACAAGAAGGGTTTCTTCAGGGATGTTAGCAACAAGAAGAAAGTCAAGGAAAGTGTGGGCCCCTTACAGAATGAGGGAGGCGACCTAGTGACAGAGGATGTGGAAAAAGCTAATGTACTCAATGCTTCCCCACCCTCCCCCTTCGTGATTTTGTCTTCACGAACAAAATCAGCTGCTGCTCTGGGCAGCACAGCATGGAGAGGAGGTGACCAGCCCTCTGTGGAGAAAGAAGTGCTTCGGAACTATTTAGAAAAGCTGGATGAGCACAAATCCATGGGGCCGGATGCGCTGCATCCGAGGGTGCTAAAGGAGTTGGTGGGTGTGATTGCAGAGCCACTGGTCATTATCTTTGAAAATTCATGGCCATTGAGGGAGGTCCCAAATGACTGGGAAAAGGCTAATGTAGTGCCCATCTTTAAAAGAGGGAAGAAAGAAGGAGGATCCGGGGAACTACAGGCCAGTCAGCCTCACCTCAGTCCCTGGAAAAATCATGGAGCAGGTCCTCAAGGAATCAATTCTGAAGCACTTAGAGGAGAGGCAAGTGATCAGGAGCGGTCAGCATGGATTCAGCAAGGGCAAGTCACGCCTGACTAACCTAATTGCCTTCTGTGAGGAGATAACTGGGTCTGTGGATGAGGGGAAAGCAATGGATGTGTTCTTCCTTGACTTTAGCAAAGTTTTTGATACGGTCTCCCACAGTATTCTTGTCGGCAAGTTCAAGAAGTTTGGGCTGGATGAATGGACTATAAGGTGGACTATAAGATGGCTAGGTCCTCGGGCTCAACGGGTAGTGATCAATGGCTCCACGTCTAATTGGCAGCCGGTCTCAAGCGGCGTGCCCCAAGGCTCGATCCTGGGGCCGGTTGTGTACAATATCTTTGTTAAGGATCTGGAGGATGGCGTGGACTGCACTCTCAGCAAGTTTGCAGATGACGCTAAACTGGGAGGAGCGGTCGATACGCTGGAGGGTATGGATAGGCTACAGAGGGACCTCGACAAATTGGAGGATTGGGCCGAAAGAAACCTGATGAGGTTCAAAAAGGACAAGTGCCCAGTCCTGCACTTAGGACGGAAGAATCCCGTGCACTGCTCCAGACTAGGGACCGAATGGCTAGGCAGCAGTTCTGCAGAAAAGGACCTAGGGGTTACAGTGGACGAGAAGCTGGATATGAGTCGACAGCGTGCCCTTGTTGCCAAGAAGGCTAACGGCATTGTGGACTGTATACGTAGGGGCATTGCCAGCAGATCGAGGGATGTGGTCGTTCCCTTCTCTTCGACATTGGTGAGGCCTCATCTGGAGTACCGTGTCCGGTTTTGGGCCCCACACTGCAAGAAGGATGTGGAAAAACTGAAAAGAGTCCAGCATAGGGCAACAAAAGTGATTAGGGGGCTGGAGCACATGACTTATGAGGAGAGGCTGAGGGAACTGGGATTGTTTAGTCTGCAGAAGAGAAGAATGAGGGGGGAGTTGATCGCTGCTTTCAACTACCTGAAAGGGGGTTCCAAAGAGGATGGATCTAGACTGTTCTCAGTGGCACCAGATGACAGAACGAGGAGCAATGGTGCCAAGTTGCGGTGGGGAAGCTTTAGGTTGGATCTTAGGAAAACCCTTTTTCACTAGGAGGGTGGTGAAGCACTGGAATGGGTTCCCTAGGGAGGTGGTGGAATCTCCTTCCTGAGAGGTTTTTAAGGTCAGCCTTGACAAAGCCCTGGCTGGGATGATTTAGTTGGGGATTGGGTTGGACTAGATGACCTCCTGAGGTCCCTTCCAATCCTGATATTCCATGATTTGAAGCTGTTCCCGTGTATCGAGGTGAGCTGCAGCTCAGCGAACCCCAAGGATCTGAGCGAGGCGAGCTACTTTGCAGCAGAGGCAGACCAAGCAGCAGGTACCGTACAACGCGGGGTCGCACCCCGGCCGGCAGATAGAATCTCATGTGCGAGATCCCGGCTCCCGTTATTTTGCAAAGTGTGTGCGTTTGCTCCGGGTTTTAGCTGTGGGCCAAGTGCCCTCTGGCTTCTCGTCCGGGCTCCGTCCTCCATGCGCCTGGGCATCAGCGGGACTGTCTCAGGAGAGCAGCTGCCCCATCCCAATCTCCGCCCAGCCGGGGAAGGAGCAGAGGCAGCCCGGAGAAAAGACTCCTTTGAGCGCCGGAGATGGCCGGAGCATCTTATTTGCATAGCCACAGTGCATTGCGTGCAGCGAAGCGAGTCCCTGGTCAAGGGGCTGGTTTTGCTCCCTGTGTCCCCGGTTTCGATGATCCAACTCGGGCTGCCAATCGGTTCAATTCCATTTCCTCTGAAAGCTAGCGGTGTAGCGGGCTGGGAGAGTAATCACCCTGACTTTTGGGAGCGTAGGCGGTTGCCCCGGCAGCGCCTCTGCCGCATATTCTACATACTCTGTTTTCTCTTCAGTTCGTATAAATCTTTCGCCTTTTACTAAAGATTTCCGTGGAGAGGATTGTTTATGAGTTTGTACCCAATTTTTTAAGGCTTTGCTTTGGCAAGGCTGTTGCCTGCTGTGAGAAAAACAGAAGAGTGCTCCTTGAGCTGGTATCACTGGCTGAAGCTTTTCTATAGTATTAAGAAAATATAGTATGGGGCACCTGGCATTGGCCGCTGTCAGCAGACAGGTTACTGGGCTAGGTCTTTAACTTGGACGGGTAGCTGGGGAAGACGGTAAATCAGACAGAAACCATTGGACAAACCTCTTCATTTCCTTGTTATTGCCTGACTCCTTTAATTCTTTTCCTTTTCCTTAGTTCCCAGCAGACCGACCAGCCACCAGATTTGGGTGCTAGCAGAGGGACCTGATGAGCTCCTTCTTTTCGGCAGCATTGAACATGCCAGGGCACAGTCAGATTCTGGATGCTCATCTGAATGTAACGCCTAGCGCTCACCTTTATTTCTGTTTCTTAGCTCTTTTGGGCCATCGATCTTTGGTCTGACCCATAGGATCCCTGCATTAGGAGAGATGGCTAATTAATGAGCCCATAAACCTTGGAAATCAAATGAAACCTGAAGTCCGTAGAAGACCTCGAAAGGCCCTTGGGGGGTGGAGTGCGAGCTGAGGAAGAGTTCCCTGCACAGCTTACCTCTCCATTCTCGTTTTCCTGTCCTGAGCGCAAAAGCCAGGAAGCAGCTCCGGGTAGGGAGGGGATACCATATGTGTGCAGTGGTTAGACAGGAAACAGCAAGGAACTGGACTCGTATGGAGTGAAACTGTAAGCATCTTCTGTATGCCTGATGACTGCAGGTTTGAGAGAGTTATGTGGGAAGTGGAGGCTTTCGGTGGGCTTTCAGAGAAAATGTAATGGAAAGGCAGCCGAAAGTGGAATCCCAGGTTTTTAAACAATCCTCCCCTAACACACCAAACAGCTCAGGTCTAGTTACTCATTGAAAATTAGAATAAAGTTACAGCAAGATTTCATCATAAATGAAGTCAAAGCCTAAAGATTTCAGAACGCAACTGCTATAAGGAGCCACGAGGGAAGCAATACAAAGTCAACCCTGCCTCAGAGAAAGGCAGTTAAACAATTTCTTTTTTTTAAAGCAGCATAATCTCCCCAAACGGAAGGGCACTGTTCCCGGAGAAGGGTCCTGGAGAGGGTTTTCCTCGTTGGTGCCGGCCATCCACCTCCCCGAAACGCGGGAGCTAGGTCGACGGAAGAATTCTTCCGACCAAGGCGCGGACTGATGTAGCCGCGCCGATTTACGTTCCCCGTGCAGCCCAGGCCCGAGGGTCGGTGCGTGCTGAACAGTTAAGTCAAAACAGCTCCGTCCGTCAGAGGTGTGCAAAAGGGAAAACCCGCTCCTGGGCGACGCGGCCACGCCGCCCTAACCCCCAGCGTAGCTAAGGGCATTCGGGGAGGCGGTGGGTGGGCCTCAAGCGACGGAAAGTCCTCCTCCAGCACGGGGTTGTGACAGCCTAGTCTCCGTAGCACAGAGACAGGAACAGACAGCGAAAGCCAAAGCGGCCCCAGGGCAGGGGGCGAGGCTGCCTGTTGGACGAGGAGACCAGGTGGGACAGGCGTTTTGGACAGGCCGTCCTCCCATCAAAGGAGGAAGAGCCCGAGAAGAAGGGCTGGGCAAGAAGCTACAAGCAGGGAAAGAAGCAGAACAGGCAGGCAGCTCCCCTTAGAGCCAAGGAAGGCACCGGTCCAAGCCCCCCAAGAGCAGATCAGCTGCAAAAGACCAGGGAAAGCCAAGAACACAGAAAGAGCCTTATAAGACCCAAGTAAAGTTTCAGAGCTGAGCTTTGCTTACAAGGAGGAATGTGTGATAAAGATACCTAGAAGTACAGGGCCTGTGGAAAAGAGCACTCCCAAAGGCCCAGACTAACAACTGTTTTCCTGAGAATCTGCTTTGCAGTGCACTAAGCCTAAACAGCCCACTATCGGTTGTCTGTTGTTCAAACCAATCACCAGGGGAGAGCGCGAACACAGTCCCCCACTATCACAAATTATGCAGTTGAGTTTCCTGCATTTGGGGAAATCGCAGGGGTCAGCACACCCACAGTACAATGGATGACCCTTACTCTGGGAAAACCACCTTCATGATCATGGTATCTCCCCTGCCAGGTAAATATGAGCTTCTACTGCCCGGCCGCCGCCCGCCATCGCTCGCCCCACACTTGTAACACACGGGGCGGACCGCCGCGCCCCCACCGCCGGCCTCGCCCACACCGGCCCCCACTGCCGACAGCTGCCCCGACGCGGCCCCCGGAGACCGTCCCTTCCCCACGCCGAGCTCCCGGTGCCAAAGTCGGGCCCTGCCTGGCAGCATGCGTCCGCTCCCACGATGCTCTGCTCGCACACAGATCTGCATACCTGCTCACGCGGCTCCGCCCCTCCGCTCGGGCCCCTCCCCCTGCCCGCCCGGGCCGCCGCTCTTGCGTGCTCAGCTCTTTGAGCTCAGATGGGGTGTAGTGCTCAGATCGAGTGCGACAGACCTTAACTTTGCCATGTGACGGTCATTCTATCCCCATTACCTGGCTTGCTTATTTATACCTATGACTGTCTTTAACTGTTGTATGTGTGATGTACCCTCACTGCTTGCTGACTGTATCTTGAACTCACCCACAGTATACCCCACATTGGGGACATTGCACACTGTATAAGTTATGTGCTGTCCAATACCAAAAGTACTAGCATCCCCCTATACTCTGTATGTTACCCCTGATGACCAGTAACTGATGTTACAAACTCTCTGTATTATCTATTCTTAAACATTTTCTAATAAACATTTAAAACTAAAATTGCCCTATACTCTGTATGTCACAGCCGATGACCAATATCTGACGTTTCAACTCTCTGGATCGTTCATTTTCAAATATTTTCTAATAAACTTTTAAATCTTGGCCTATCCAAGGCCGTGATCAAGTGTCTTGATGTTTTTGGTCTTTTGGCTCAAGATGAAAACCTTGTCTGTGTCTTGGGAACCTTGAGGTAAAAAATTGTCTAAGTTGTAGCGGGTCCCGTCCCGGGAAGCCAGGCCATCAGAGAGACGACGTGGCCCACCTGCTGCTGGGGAAAGAGTGCAGCTTGCATTTCGCTTCTCTCTCGCTCTCTCTCGCTCTCTCCCCACCGGAAGTTGGTCCAATACAAGAATGACCTCCCCTGCCTTGTCTCACGTCAGTTTCTCCTCAGGGCAGAAGGTCGGGTGTTGTCAGCCACTCTCCAGAAACTGGACGGCCACTCGATCCCTTTTGTTACCTGCCAAGTGAGGCTGAGTGCACTGGCAACTGGCAGGCAGCTCCACATGGAGCTTCCCACCTAGACATCCCTGGATGAGGTGAGGTGGTGCATTGGCAAAGGGGGCGGTTTGAGCAGGGTGTTGTTTGTGTGTGTGTGTGTGTGTGTGTGTATGTGTAATTTTGGGAAGTGATGTCACAAACTGCTGGGGCTGGTTTCCTATTGGTGTGACCGATTTTTGCAAAGCTTCCCCCCCAATCTTCTTTTGGCACTAGGGCTTTCTGTGCTGCTGTTGACAAGGGCAGTGGCACAAGGGGCTCAGGGTGGAGAATCAGGGAGCCGGCGGGGTGGGGGAGAAAGGGTGCACGGGGGTGTGTGTGTCACAAGGATAAGAATCACATTTAGCCCTTGCACGGCAATGGTGGTGCACTCATGCACTGCCACAGCTTCTAGTACCATGATTATTTATCTGTACAACAGCAGCACCTACAGACACCGGGGCAGAATCAAGGCCCCCGTTGGGCCAGGCGCTGCCCAGACACAGCGAGAGACAGGCCATGCCCCAGAGAGTTTACAGGCTCCACACCCAAAAAGTGGGAGAAGAAACAGAGGCCCAGTGTCACACAGAAGCAGTGAGAGTAAAACCCAGGACTCCTGGCTCCTCCTGCTCTAACCACTAGACCCCACTCTGCTCCCAGAGTTGGGGACAGAACCCAGGAGTCCTGGCTTCCCAAAAGGGCAGGAGTGGGGTCTAGTGGTTAGAGAAAAGGAAGATGGGTGTCAGGACTCCTAGGTTCCAGTCCCAGCGCTGGGGCTAGAGTGGAGTCTCGTACGTTAGCACAGGTGGGGCTGGGAGCCAGGACTCCTGGGTTCTTCCCGTCCCGCACTGAACCACCTTGCACAGCAGGAGGGGGCTGGGCAGGAAGCGATGATGGGGTGAAAACTACCAAGAAATGCAAATCCTGGAAGGAGCCGGTGTCAGGAACTGGGTGGTACAGAAACCACGGCCCCCATCCCATCTCTAACCCCCCCTTGGCTGGCACTGGATCATGCCCCCTGTGCCCCCCCAAACCACCCCCTGTGAGCCCTGGGGGGAAGGGAATAGCCATGGTGCTGGGCCCCCCATCCAATTGACGTATTCATTGTCGCAGTGACTCAAGGTGTGTGCACAGAATAGGGATGGAGTGTGTGTGTGGATAGATGGATTTCTGCATGTGTTTGTGTGGTTTTCTGTGAGGCGTTGGGTGGGGGGTGTTATTACAGCTGTGGGGGTTTTGTTTGTGGCTGTGCAAGTGTGTGTGTTCATGTGGCTGGATTTGTGATGTGTTTGCATCTGTTAGCAGTTGTGTTGATGTTGGCTGGATTTGTGTGGGTGTTTGTGTATATTAGCAAGTGTGTGTGGCTGCATTCATGCATGTGTTTGTGTATGTTTGCAATTGTGTGTGTGTGTGTGTGTGTGTGTGTGCTCTGCTGCCCTTTTTCGGCGCAACAACTGTTTCTCTGTATGTCACAGCCCCCATACCGTCGACCCCGGTGGTGATTTCCCCATGTTACAAGGGCTGGCTGGCCTGACCCTTCTCCACTCTGCGGAGTGTGGTGGGGCTGCAGCTCACTCCCTGTGGGGCAGGAGTGCCAAGGTGCGGGGCACTGGGCTGCGATGCACCTGGAGAGCAGCTCAGGTGAGGTGGGGCAGGGCATGTGGTGTCCGTTCTGTGTTGCCTGGTGCTGGGCCATTGCACAATCCCCAGCCACACCGCACAGTGCACCCCGAGAGGGGGCAGGAGGCCAAGCAGACGATCCAGCACGAGGGGGAGAGGATGTGTGGTTGTGGGGAGGAAAAGCCTTGGGCTGCTCTGGGGGAATGCAGAGCAGGGGTGACACCCCAGAAACCTGCAGCAAAGGGATGGACAGGTGGGGTGGGTGGATAGAAGAGGCAGCGAGCCTAAAAACTAAAAGGGGAGTGTGGGGTCTAGTGGTCAGAGCATGGGAGGGGGGCTGGTGGTCAGAATTCCTGGGTTCTATCTCCAGCCCTGGGAGGGGAGTGGGAGCCAGTGGTTAGGGTGTGTGTCAGGGGAAGAGCCAGGACTCCTGGGTTCTCTCCCTGGCTCTGACTCTCTCTTGTGCAATCCCTCAGCAGTAACCCAACTCACCAGCGTGTGGGAGCGAGGGGCTGGGGCCGGGTTGTGACACAGCCCAGAGTCCGTACTGCCCCTTTGTTACCCAACCAGGGCAGGGTGGGGGATGGCCTGGGAGACCCGCTAAGAAAGGCGCTTCTGGTGGGTTTGTGTGTGGGTCACGCTGCCCCCTGCTGGATAGACCCCTCTAGGTAAGAACCAGTCTCAGCCCGGGTCAGACCCTGGGAGCCCAGCCCCCTCTGTCGCCATGGCGATGTCTATTGGTCTCCTGGAAAGGTCCATTCTCATGGGTAGCTGTCCAGTGGCAGTGAGTTCCACAGGCCTCGGCACAGGCTGTGTGGGGTAGGAGGTCCTTGTGTTGGGAGCAGTGGGAGTGAACTGTGTGCGGTTGTGTCTCTGAGCACAATTGCGAATATTCTGGTGTGTGTGTGTGATTGTGAGTGTGGCTGGGGGTGTGATTGTTTCTCTCTTTGGGGGTTGGGCTAGCATGCCCCTCTGGGTGTGTTGTGTGTGAGTGTTCTTGGGATTGTGTGAGTCCCTTTCTGCGTCAATGTGTGTGTGTGTGTGTCACTTGCTGCAGGATACAAAATCCTGCAAAGCCACCACACACACACACACACAGAGTGTGGCTCAGCCCCACCAGCAGGGAGCAGCAGGGACACACACGTCTCTCCTGGGCCAGCTTGGACAATTTCCCATCACGACCCGGCACAGTGCTGGTGCCCCCACACGGGGGTGGGCAGTGACCGGGCAGGGCGGGGGGCAGATGTGCTGGATTCAGAAGGAAGCACTTGGGAAAATCATTCACGGCCCTTAGCAGAGCTGGGACACAGACCCAGTGACCCCTGCACCACCCTGGGAGGGGAGTGGGGTTGAGTGATCAGAGCAGGAGGGGCTGGGCACCAGGACCCCTGGGTTCTACCCCTGGTCCTGGGAGTGGAGGGGGTCTAGAGCAGGAGGACTGGGAGCTAGGACTCCTGGGTTCCATAGGGGAGACTGTTTTTTCTTGTGCTTCCCTCCCTAGAAATCCAAGCCCAGCCTCCTAGTGGAAAGTGAGTGGGAGCGGGGGAAGTTGGTTTCCCACTTCAGAAACATGATTCAACCTCCCCTCCACCATGGGCTGTGACATCATGGACCTCCCCCAGGCAGACAGTAGAAGCCCCACCCCACCAGAGAAGGGGGGCGGGGGTCTAGTTCCACCCACAACAATCCCACTCATGGTTGCAAAAAAAAAACCCCACCCAGCCCCACAAACCACTGCTAGGACAGGATCTGCTGCTTTCTTTTCACCAGGAGCTGCTCCCCGCCAGGCACCACACCCCATTCACACGCCTTTGGTCAATATGCAGCTCAGTAGCAATCACTGCCCTGCAGTGACTCCGGCGCAGGCACCCACAGCACGAACTCCCCACACCGGATTCTGGCCACACGCAGAGAATTCTCTCCGCCGGGCTCCTTCGGTTCCTCTCGCTGCTCCCTGTCCTGCCGCCAGACACTGCTCATCTGCATAGCCCCGCCCATGGACACGTGACCCCTTCTGTCCTTTTAGTCTCGAGTGAATGAGTTGCCCGCGGGGAGTGAGCACGTCACCGCATGTCACAGCCGCCGGGTGGGGATTGTTTGTGAGCCCCGCGCTGGGGGCGGGGCTTCAGGGAGAGACCCAGCCCCATAGACAGACTGGGCAGGGAGACATTGGGGGAAGGGATGAGGGGATGGGGGGAGGGAGAGACCCAGCCCCATAGACCTGCAGGGGCAGAGGATCTTGGGGTCAGGAGGGGAGAAGGGGGGTTGGCAGAGACCCAGCCTGGGGTGCAGGAGAAATGGGGTGGGGTGGGGTGGAGGGAGACATGTCGGGTGGAGGTGGGGTGTGTGAAATGTTGGTCCAGGGAATCTGAGTCACTCCCAGGACATGCTGTGCAGGGGGGGAGCACAGGGGCAGGGAGAGAGACCCAGCCCTAGCCCCACAGAGCCCCAGAGTGATATTGGGGGCAGCGGAAGGGATGGAGGGGGGAGAGACCCAGCCCCATAGAGGCAGCGGGATATGGGGGGGCAGGAGAGGGGATGGCAGAGAAGACACCCATCTCCATAGGCCCCCAGAGGCAGGACATGAGGGGAGAAGGGGGGAAGGAGGGATCCAGCCCTATAGACCTGCAGGGGCAGGGAGATATTGGGGGCAGGAGGGGAGAAGGGGGGTTGGCAGAGACCCAGCCCAGGGTGCAGTGGAAATGGGGTGGTTTGGAGGGAACTGGGGAGGAGAAGGGACACATGGCAGGACACATGTTGGGACAGGGAAACTGACTCACTCCAAATACATGCAGGGCGGGGGCAGATCATGCTGGTCCCAAGGTAATTTCAGGGGGTTCTGCTGCCCCACTCAGCCGGGGGGCTCCCCTCTGGGCTGAGGAGCCCTGGGGTGGGGCGGGTGCAGGGGCTGGGTGTGTGTGTCAGGCTGGGGGAGCTGCCTGGGCAGAGGGGCTGGAACTGGGGGGGCTGCAGACACCAGCACACCCAGCACCTGGTTGGAGTGTCGGCAAGCTGCAGGGGGCGCTCTGCTGGTCGCCGCGAGGGCAGCAGGAACCCAAACCCCTCCCCCACTCCCCTCCCAGAGCTGGGGGGAGAACCCAGGAGTCCTGGCTCCCAGCCCCGCCCCCGAGTGGGGAAAGACGAGGCCAAGGGAGAAGCAGGCGGGGCCGGGGCTCTCTGGGGGGCGGGGCAGGGATGAGGAGTTGCATTGGCGGGGGAGGTGTCAGGTTGACCCAGGGACCCGCCCTCACCTGGGCTGGAGAGGACGGAGGCGCCCCGGGGCAGGCTGGGAGTTGTAGTTCCTGGCTCGTCTCAGAGCGGAAGTGACGGACAATTTGCTCAGACAACGCGCCCCCTCCCGGTGCACACTGGGAAGCGTAGTTCTCTCTCTCTCTCTCACACGCGGCCTCTATTGGAGGAGGGGCCGTAACTCGTCACTTCGCCGGGTCCCTCCCCGCTCCCTGATTGGCGGAGAGAGCGCGGGACAGAGACTCGGCGCGTGGGGGGAGGCCCCGGTTTCCTCGCCCAGAGGCTTCGCTGCCCCCCCCCCGGGCGCGCGCTGCGGCCGTTGGGATTCGAATCCCGCGTGGGATCCGGGGGGGGGGGCACAGGGCAGAGGCAGCGCGGAGTGAAAGGGCTTCACCCCCCCCCCAGCTGGGCCTGTGGGGCAGCAGCGGGGGGGGGGGGCTGAGCTGCCTGGGAGCAGCCCCACAAGCGGCAGCCTGGGGCCGCGGGGCCCCTCAGCCCCCCCCAACCTGCCCCTGCAGTGTCCCCCCCCTGCTGTGACCCTCCCACCAGCCCCGCCCCCGGCGTCCCCTCCCCCACCCTGTCTGCTCTGCCCGGCCTTTCCCTTCGCACCCCCCGTCCTCATCGCCCCGCCCCCGACCTCCTCCTCCCCCTCATCGCCCCGCCCCTAATTGATTCCAGCCCATTTCTCCATTGCTGGGCCCCCCCCACTTTCCCATCCCCCCCACTCCCCTAGTCCATCCCCAGGGTGTGAGGTTCTTCATCTCCAATCTCTGCTACCCCCAAACCTGCCGGGTTCCCCTTTTCAGCCACTGAGGGGTCCTCCAACCCGCCCCCACCCATCCACTCTGGGCTCTCTAAATCCCACATTCCCACAATGCACCTTGGTATCCCCA